>NC_051186.1:122236655-122333223 GCF_013339695.2 Rhipicephalus sanguineus | reverse complement strand
TGTTCTTCTTCGTTACTAAATCTCGCTTTATAACTACGCGTTCTAAGGCAGCCCGACCTTGCTTCAAACAGTAAAGCGCTTCCCCTTGAATTATCATAAAACCTTTCCCTCCTTATTTCGTTTTTTCCTTTTCGGTAGTTACTCAGAGCCGGCTTCTTTTCCATCGCTGTCATCCAATAAGTCCTCTCCGCCTCTCTGACCTTCCGCTTAATGCTCCTTGTTGCCATATCGCCCGCACTGCCAGCCGTATATTTACTGGTGAGCCTCCTAGTTCTTTTTCTCCACTGCGTGTCAACGCTTTTTCTATACAAATACCTGAAAACCTTCTCTGCCCATCTACTCTCCTTCATTTTCCTCAGCCTCTCTTCGAATCTCATTTTGCTCTGCGCTTCCCTCACTTCAAAGCCTGTCCATCCCATATCACCCTTTACCGCCTCATTTGTCGTCTTCCCGTGAGCGCCCAACGCGAGGCGGCCCACCGTCCTTTGATTTACATCCATTCCTGATTGCACCTCTGACTTCATGCACACCACTGAGTTCCCAAATGTAAGCCCCGGAACCATCACACCCTTCCACAGCCCTCGAAGCACCTCGTACCTATTGTATCCCCATAAAGCTCTGTGCTTCATAATTGCAGCATTCCTCTTTCCCTTTGCTACCGATGCTTTCTCTTGTACCTCCATATATCTATCCCCCTCATTTACCCATACTCCGAGGTACTTGTACTCGCTTACCCTCGGTATTTTTTGGCCCTGTATTAATACCGTATGGTCTCCGTGATCATTGAATACCATCAATCCACATTTTGTTGCACTAAATCCTAGTCCTAGAGCCTCACACTCCCTTCCGCATATATCTGCCAGTCGCTGTATATCATCTTGACTGTCCGCAAATAAGACAATATCATCAGCATAAAATAGACCTGGAAGCTTCTGCTCAACCATCGCTCCGACCTGTTTGTGTGACAAATTAAATCCAATGTTGCTACCTTCTAGCGCTTTTTCCATCCTCGCCATGTACAGCATGAATAACAGCGGGGACAAAGGGCATCCCTGTCTCAGCCCCTTGCTAATTTCAACGCTGTCCTTGCTACTTATTCCTTCCCATTCTATACAAACTGTATTTCCTCGGTATATTTCCCTCAAAAGCTGTACACAGTCGTCACCTATGCCCACTTCCTTCAATATATCCCACAAAATTTCCTGATTAACGTTGTCATACGCCCCGGTGATATCTAGATAAGCTACGTATAAGGGCCTGTTTTCTATTTTAGATATTTCTATACACTGGGTAAGAACAAACAGATTATCGTCTAACCGCCTGTCGATTCGAAATCCATTCTGAAGTTCTCCCAAAATATCATTTTGTTCTACCCACGCTTCTATTTTTAATTTTACTGCCTGCATCGCCAACCTGTATAGCACCGATGTAATTGTTAGCGGTCTATACGAGCGAATGTTATCCTTTTCTCCCTTGCCTTTATAGATTAAGTTCATTCTACTTTTTCTCCAACTGTCTGGTATTTCCCTCTCCTGTAAGCACTTTTCTACGGCTTTCAGCAGTGCTTCTTTAGTGTTATTCCGAGTTCGTTAATGAGGCTGACGGGAAACCCCATCTAAGCCCGGAGTAGTGCGCTTAGGAATTTTTCCTTCGGCCTTCTTCCAATTGAAATTCTCTAGTACTACATCTTCGTCGGTTGCACTCCTTTGCGTACTTTTACTCACCGGGGGAATCCACTGGGCGAGACCTTTTAAAAACGAATCGGCTGTTATCTTTCGGATGTAACCTAGCGCTTCATATCCTTCCAATTTATTTCCTCCTTCATCTACCATATGTTGTTGCATTGTGACGACTTCCTACCCAGCGCTTTTAGGTGGCTCCAAAATATCCTAGGCGCGGCCTTCTTATTTTCGCGAATCTCTGTCATCCAGCGTTCACTTTCACCTTTAATTTTTGCCTCGACTAATTTCTGCACAATGGATTTTTGCTCTAAATATATTTCCCATATTTGGTTGACTTCGTCCTGTGGCCGCTTCTCCTTTTTTGCCTGTCTGTGCTCCCGTGATGCCTGACGTGCATCTCGAGCGCTTCCCGGATTTCTTTGTCCACCAACTTTTGGCTTTTCTTTCCTTTCCAACAAATAGTTTTCTTCTCTATTTCCATTTCTTTCGTGATTACATGTAGCAGCTCACTATACTTCCAGTCTTTGCCTGGTAGTTCGTCTACTTTTTCCTCGACTCTTGCGGCTATATTTGTTATTTGTTTGTCATTTAGATACGAGCTGCCAAACTTTGATTCTATGTTCTTATTTCAGTTTTATATCCCATTTGTAATATTATGCGTTTATGATCACTACCCAAGCTGTTAATGCCTTCTTCGTCTATTCTCATCTCTCTAAGTTTGTCATATATTCCTTCTGTCATGAGACAGTAATCAATGCTCGATTGCCTGTTTCTGACTTCCCACGTGATCTGCCCTCACACTTAGCCCCACGTTAACTATCTCAAGACTATGTTGCTCGCAGAGATCTAGCAATAACTTGCCATTGGTGTCTGAATATCCGTCAAGGTCATGAATGTGAGCGTTCATGTCCCCTAGAAGGATTATCTCGGCATCATGACCAAATTCTTTAATATCGGTGCTATGCATTTCACTATCTCCAGATTCTTTTCTCTGCAGTTATTGCCTGTCCACAAGTAAGCTACACCTAGCCACGTTTTCTTTCCACCTACTGTGCCCGAAACCCACATGTGCTCTGAACACGTTTGTTTCACTCTCTCCCATTTTGTTCTGCTATGAATTAGCATTCCAACCCCCCCCACCTCTCCTTTCTGATGTGATCCTGTTACATCCTTCCCAAACATAATTTTCAATATGTGGTGGCTCTTCCAAGTCTCTAAGGTGTGTTTCTGTAACCGCATAAACACCTATCTGTTCCTTGTTTAACTGTCCCTCAATCTCTAACCATTTTGCCTTTTTTCTGCCACCCTGCATGTTAATGTAACTAATTGCAACACGCGCCTTCTCCCTTCTTTTACCTTTCTCTGTTTTTTCGCTATACTACCTGTCAAAGAGTCCCCCTGGTTGTTTTCCTCATTACAAGCTACCATGGGCACCGAAGGGCCCGCGTGCCCCCCAAAAAAGCTACTGCGCGTCCTGCAAGACGCCAACCCACCTCATGGCCAAGCCTCCTATCGAAGTGTATTCCGTCTCTTCGAAAACCACCCCACCTGTGCACCTCTCTGTTTATTTCCACTACCTCAATGCCTTTCTCTCTACTCATCTGCCATATCTCTTTGTTTGCGTCGACAACCGCTCTTTGCAGGTTGCCGTCACGCACCGGTACCTCCGGTATTGTGCATACCACTATCTGCACCTGAGGGGAAATGGCGCGCATGTCATCGACCCCTTTCGCCAATGTGGTCGCTAGTTCGGCTGATTCGTTACTCAAGACGTCGTTTAGACCTCCCGCGATTATCACGAGGTTACGTCCATTAGACTTAGCTGCGAGTTTTGCGTTAGCTTGTCTCATCACTGATCCCAGCCTATGGCCCGGGAACTTTCCTATTAAAACTCGTTTGTCGCCTCTCACCCTTTCCTTGACTGCTTCTGCGCATGTAGCTAAATTCGAGTCCCCGGCGATTATCACGTGATCCGACTTTTCTGGTGGACTCTCCCGCACCTGGCCACTGCACCTGTTACTAGCGCGTGCTACTGCTGTTGTTTTGTCCCCTCCCGTTCCCAGACTACTTCGCGGAAGGTGGGTCCTGTGTCCCTTGCACCTGTCTTTTCCAAACCTGTTTCCCCCTTCGCGCCTACCACTGTGGGGGTCGATGCCCCATTTTTCCCGCTGTCGCCTGCTTCCCTGTTCCCCGTGGCTACATTTGCTGGCATGGCTACCTTTGCCAATCCCTCCTCGGCTGACTTAAGCCTTTCCGCCATAGCCATCGTTTTTTCCCGCTCTGTCGCTACCGCTTTCTCCAGCTCGGAGATTCTCACCTTGAGCTCATTCTGGGCGGCCATCATTATTTCCATCTTCGCCTCTAACTCGCATTGCTTACACTTGGCGTCAGCTCTCTCTGTCGTCTCATCCTCACAAACCTCTATTTTCCGCCCCATTCCGCATCCCGAACACTTTACGGTCTTTTTGACCATGGCTATAGAGCATTCACGCGGCAGATTATATACACTTAAAGCCAAATGATATCACAAAACTCCGCAAGTATGTTACACTTCAAAGCACCTGTGCACCTTTCAGCCACGTGGTGGCCAAAAAACCAAATAATAAAAAAAAAACACCCGAAGCGACTGTCACACCACTTTGTACCAACAGCACAAAGTTGTAAGCTCTATTAAGCTGCAATCTAGTGGCTTAACTAAAGAAACAAGCTCGAATCATGCAAAAAAAAAAAAAGCACTTATCTGACGCTGTCATTCCGGAGCCCACGAAAAACACGTCAGAGTTCACCACAGTACTCCCCCCTAGAGAGCACGGCGAAAAAAAAAAATCCTTCGCGGACAGGGTCGCCGCCCTGCCGGCACGGCGGAAAACACTCGGGCATACAAACAAATACGAGTAGCTGCTCACGTGAACCATGCCGCCGTGCGCGATCATCAAACGAGGAAAAGAAGCGTCGAGACCGCGGTATTGTTGTATTCATAAATGGCACAATCAAAAATGTCTTTAATAACTGAAAAAAAAAATAGTCCAGAGCATAGTTACTCCATTTGGCCTTGCTTTCCACCGATCCACATGGGTTGGCGCCCTGGAAAACATTACAAATCTTTTATTTGAAGCTGGCCTTGAAAAAGTTAAAGAAGCACATGACACTTAGGTTGCGTAGCACGCCGTACTTTGCACCCGTATTTTCTCGATTGTACGTGATCACGATTGTAGCCAGGGTGACATTTCATTACGTCCAGGACGAAAAAATGAATTTCGGTATTCAACGTAACGCGCACCACCCACTTTAGACCCTTTTCATAAATACGCCACCTGACGGTGGGTTTTTCGTCAGTTTCGCTTCGCAAAGGAGCGTGGGATAGCCAGCGCCATCGTGAGGGCATGGAAAGCGAGCCGTCAAATGCGTGAGCGCTGTGATAGCCACCCTAGCTGTGATGTTTGTGTTGGCGGCTAGTTCTCCGTGTCATCCGCTGAAGTCTCACCGTTTGCGTGCTTGAACGAGCTCTTAGTACTCTCCGTTGGTCTTTCTGAGGTGCTTCCGATGCAAAATGAGCAACATGTACCCTTCAACGGGTTGGACGAGCAGTTTGGCTCGACTGCCGCGGTTGCGGGGCCGTGACCACAGCCAACTCGCGTGCGCGCCCGGAGCGGGAAAAAAAGGCTCGCCGAAGCTGCAAACTTCTCACCGAAAGCTACAAACTACAAACTTCTCACCGCAGGAAAGGAAGGACGTCACTGTCGCGGAACTATGCGACCGCAACGGGTGAAAATCCTGTCTGCTGCAAGCCACACCACGCAACTATTTTCCGGACGCCACGCGTTGGGTATATTTGTATGCAGTGGCGTAGCCGAGGGGGGGGGGGGGGGGGCACACCGAGCCTGTGCCCCCACCCCCATTTTTTTTTTTTTTTGCCGTGGCACACAGAGCACAAAATGACACTCGACCACATCTGCCTGCCCGGCCCCCACTTCAAATCAAGGTGGTGCACCCCCCCCCCCGAAAAACATTTCTGCCTACGCCCCTGTTTGTAGTACTAAAAAATGTTGACAAGTGGCTTACGATATGCGAGTACTGTCGCTACGAAATGAGCGGTACGCAACTTCATTTTTTGTTTTTCTGGCTGGCCTTACGAACCCTCGCAGTATTTCTGCACAAACAATCTATCGCAATTCACCGCATGCAGGCACTCGGGAGAAGACTATTCATTCGTTCAAGCAAGGCTACACATGGCGCTGTGAAATAAGCCCGTCCGTTTCTGTAGCGCGTTTACAAAACGGCGCCCTTCCGCACGTCCGTTTGACATCACGTGCGGAGAGAGCACGTGCGTTTGTTGTTCAAGTTCTATCGCGTACCTTATCGCTGTTCTCGTCGCGATATCCTCGATGGTGGCACATGGGAGCGCAGCACGTCTGCACCATTGCAGCACGCCGTCTCTACGAAAAACGTTTATGACAGTCCACGATTCGGCGGTGCTGAAATGTCAGCACTAGCACGTTGCCGAAGCCTGCGTTATAGTGTTCTAGAATATTTTACCTGCGTCGTCTGCTGCGGTGCCCTCACAATGGCGGCCGACTGTAGTTTGCGTGCGCGGCACTAGGGGCGCCCTTTTTCGAAAGGGGGAGGGAAATAAGGAGGGAAAGGTTTTATGATAATTCAAGGGGAAGCGCTTTACTGTTTGAAGCAAGGTCGGGCTGCCTGAGAACGCGTAGTTATAAAGCGAGATTCAGTAACGAAGAAGAACTATGTACATGCTGCGGGGGAACTAAGGAAACGATGGAACATGTACTGATTGAATGTGGCGATATTCACCCAGGTATACGTGTGGGCACGAGTCTACATGAAGCCTTGGGTTTTAGGGACAACAATGGAAAGCTGAACACGCCCGCGATAGAAATAAGTAAGAGACGGTTAGAGTATTGGTGGCAGAAACCCAAGGGGACATGGCCAGTGGCCGACGGTTGGCTACGAGTTGGGAAGCAGTCGTTGGCCAATCTAGTCGGCCATACAACCAAAGAAAGAGGTCGGCCCGTGACTGGCCATCGACCTGGTCGGCAGCGAGTTGGCCAGCGCGCTTGGCCCGACGTCGCCTGTTTACCTTCTGCCAACGCCACCCGGGCTTGGTCGGAACACGAGCGTGGGCCAACCTCTATTTTAGATTGGTGCGCTATGCTAGGACGTTTGCTTGGCGCTCGTCAATTTGCCTGTTGTGTAAGTAACAATAGATCGATATATTCCTGCTGCGTTTTTTTTTTAGGCAGGCAGTGGTATGTCATGAATCGCGGTGTAAATTGGCAGTTTATGTACATATATATGCCATTAACAGGGGCGTAGATAGAAATATTTTTGGGGAAGATAGGGGGGGGGGGGCGGCGGTCAGCCACCATTTGTGCATGTTAATTCGTGTACATACACACATGCAAAATTGAAAAAATTAAGGAGAATTCAGACCCTCTTCCCCCCCCCCCCCCCACACACACACACACACAAGCTATGCCAATGGTTTCAAAGTGCGCGTGCTCGACAAGCTCCACCGCCGTGACACCGCTGTGTGCGTGTCGGGAGGGGAGCGAACACCCCTTCTTCCTTCTCGTGGTGGACCGGTTCCTCTCGCTCGCGGCAGCCGGCGCACGGGGAAGGTGACAGAGTGGTGGGTGGGTGAGCGGGGATGAACATGGGAGCGAGGGAACGAACGAACACCTGCGAGCACTTCGTTGAACCGTCTAGCCAAGCGGCACGCGAACTCGAACTGGTAGCTGGCAGATGAAGCGTGTTCTCTGGCGTGGTCGCGTAGCAGGACCCACGGCTCGAATCAAATCTCCACCTTCGTCAGCGGCGTGTGACTCGAGTTCCTGCTAATCGTCGGCAGCGGTGTACGGCGGCAAACCACCGGACGTTCCACTGCAGATAAGCCTACTTGTTGAACAGCTCTCGCACCTTCCGTCGGGACCATCTTGCTTTAATCGCGTTCAACCTTTGCTTTGGTGAACCATCGCGTGCTTATTTTTTGAATATTCTGTCTGTGTAGGGTTGTCGCGTGTATTGCCGCGATGATTTCGCGTGTGAGTGAATTCCTACGTTGTGTTCTTTTCTTGCGTCGCGGCAGAGTGTGATTCGCTTGTGTTTAGTTTGAGTATTCCTTTGTTTGTGATCAGCGATTTCGGGGCGCGTGATTTTATTTTGTTAAAGCGAATGTATGTTTTTACGTCGTCTTCCGTCCGATGCCCCTGGCCCGCAGTCGATCAGGCGTGGACCTCATCGCCCGTCAGCCTGTCGAACAACCCGCAAACGCACGTGGGTGAAATTGTTGTCGCCGCATCCCTTCCGGAACTAATAGTACAGAAAGTCAGCCTTTATGTGTAATTTCAATTTTATATGTTAATTGAATTATATGCACTATTCGTTCCGGAAGGGATGCGGCGACAACAATTCCACCCACGTGCGTTTGCGGGTTGTTCGACAGGCTGACCGGCGATAAGGTCCACGCCTGATCGACTGCTGGCCTGGGGCATCGGACAGAAGACAACGTAAAAGCATACACTCGCTTTAACAAAATAGTCACGCGCCCCGAAATCAGATCACAAACAAAAGAATACTCAAACTATACACAAGCAAATCACACTCTGCCGCGACACAAGAAAAGAACACAACGTCGGAATCCACTCTCAAGAAATAACAATTACGTGACACAAACTCGAAATCATCGCGGCAATACACGCTGGAACACCACACTAAGTGAAGAAAATATGGGACGCGAATAAAGCATGATAGTCCCGACCAAACTGTGAGAGCTGTTGAAGAGGTGGGCTTATCTGCTTGCCTGACACTGCATAACAGAGAAGATGGCGGAACGCAGAGGCGGCAGCTAGGCAGCGAGCTCACGTGTATCAACGTGAAAGTTTTCGCGCCGTAAGTCTTCTTGTGCAATAAACTTGTGCAAACTTTCTTGTGCCATTTTACGTCCATGTACTGGTGATGTGATGAACTGCATTTGTGTTCCTATACAGACAATCTTAGTTCACTGTGCGTTTCTGCACTGTTTTGATGTGTAAAGTTTTTCAATAAATGGTCAAAAAAATTTTCTGCATTTTGTACTTGTGTCTGCCGACTTTACACTGGTGTGCAAGACGGGGCTTCCCTCCTGTTGCATGTACGAAAATGTGGCATCGCGAAAAATCAAGGCTAATTATTCCTAGGCCAAGCTGGGTCCTACGTGGCTTACAGCTGGCCGTATGCGCGAATAAGCACCGGGCCAGGCGTAGTCCCGCAGTGGCTGGCAACTGGCCATTTCACCGGCCCAAGCTTGGCACTAAGGTGGCTGGCGCCTGGCCATGAGCATATTTTCACAGGGCCAAGCGTGGCCCTAGGGAGGCTGGCAATCGGCCAGGTTGGCCATTTAGGTCGGCCCAATGTCGGTGGCCATAACGTCGGCCAACCTGAGGCCAGTGTCAATCCCCAAATGTGGGCCGACGTCGGCAGCTGACCTATGGCCGAGGTTGGCCAGGTTGGCCAATGACCTTGGGCCAGCGTCGTGCCGAGCACTTTTGTACCATTGGGAAAGTAGAGATAAAGTACAAAAATAAATAATTGGGGAAAAAAAAGGTTATTCTGCCTTAAGAGGCAGAGAGATGGACTGTGAATTTATATTTTTTTGTTATAATAACATAGATTTAATCAATGTGTTAATCAAAATGTAGATAAGGCATTAGGACAACATGAAACAAGGAAGTTTTTTTTTCTTTTTTTTTTTCTTTTTTTATCCTTCGAGCCTGGTGGCAGACATGTCACCGCCCCGTTATAAAGGGGACGCTCATAGCATCCATCCATCCATCCGGTTAGAGTTACTGTATATGCTACCTTTAGGTAGCAGAGTTGTGCATCTGTCTTCCAAACACCGCTTGCAACCATGCATTGAGGAGAAGCTGACGCTCGGGCCAATTCTTGTATTTCTCGACGCCACCGCGGCAGCGAACTGAATTAACACTTGTCATCGACAGCCAATGTTTATCGCCGGTCATCGACACGCCTGACATGTTAATCGGCGACACGGTAGGCATGTCGCCTGCAAAAACAAAGTGCGACTTCACCGCATAGCTGTGGTTGCTAGCCGGACCTATGCGCAACTCTGCTACCTAAAGGTAGCATATACAGTAACTCTAAAAGGGGTCTATTGCTGCGCCACAACACACCCACGCCGCCTCCTTTACGGCAACCACCCGTACGGTTGCAGCCCACCCACTGCCATTCCGGGTCAATTGGAGGTTCCTCCAGATCGCGAAGGTGAGTTTCCGCCACACCATACAGAACGATATTTTCTTTCAGTGTCTTATATAGCTCAGTCCATTTCGCTACCTTCCTCGCTTCATGGAGATTGAGAAAACCGACGGTCACCTTGGCGTTTGTGCGTTCGCAGTGGTGTCTTCGCCGGCGCTTGCGACTCATTGGGGGATTTGGTGTTTTTTGGTGGTGGCGCCATCTGTGAAAAAAATATCAAGCTGTTTCACGTCAGTTCGCACGTCCGTCGAGTGTGGCGCCACTAAACATTAGAAAGCCGGCCAAACACGGATGAATTATTTCTCCTGACTTCAGTGTTTGGCTAAGCCTAATCGCCGCGCCTAGTCCATTCTGTCAAGCGTGTGTGTCTCCAGCCACGCCTTCAATGCGCAGTGTAGCAAACCGGGCTGCTGGAGAAAGAAAGCGCTTTGCACGGTGCATCATGAGTTCATGCAAGCTAGCCAGAAGGTTAGGCTATTGTGCCAAGAAAAACCGGGGCAGATTGCAGCAATTTTTCTGGTAGCAAAAACGGCGCGTCGTCTGCTACGGTACTTCCGGTTCGAGGCCTAGCTACACTCTACCTAGCTCTTCGCAGCTTCAAGTCTGCTGTTCAGTGCATTCAGGGAGGAAACACGAGCCCTTCTGCGGCGTGTTTGTTGCTGGTTGTCCGGTGATTGTGCTCTTAAATTCTTTTGCGAATGAATAAATATATTTCGCATTTCACAGAATCAAGCGAGAAGAGGAAATTTACCAGTCACTCTCAATGAAACACGGGGATCGGTGAGCAGAAGCCAGTGTGCGTATACGGTTATGCTTTAAAGCACGCAGTAATATTTTGCCGAATTAGCTTGATTTAGTATTTTCGAGCGTAAACGGTGGCTGCGTCAGAATTACTGACATGTGTACATAGTACGCCGATTTAGTACACTTGCATGGCATCTACTGCATTGCCTACTTTCTGTCGAATGTGTCGAAAATGAAGAGCGCGTAAAAGGCCCACGGAATGAAACGGTCGCTCAGTTACTGGTATCAGCTTGAACGTAAAACGATCGACGTTGCTTTTGAAACGACGAGTGGCATGGTACGGCGTATCGAGTATTTCAGAGACTACAAGCGTGAAGTTCTGATACCTTTTAGTGAACATTGAAAGAAAAAATGTATGTTGAGTGAGTGAGCAGAATTTCGCATGCCTGGAAGCACAAAAAGTTCGAGTGAGCGAGGTAACGAAAGCTCACGTAAAGCAAGGTTCAGAGGCGTAAAAGAAAACCTGGAAAACTGTGATAGTTGTTTAGTTTTAGTGTAAGAAACACTTTGCTATTACCATTCAGTATATGGAACCCGAAACGGTGTCTTTGCACCATAATGCACATAATTAATCTTACGAGTTCGCCACATGAAAACAGATGTACAAGTCATAATGGTCGAATGTTTCATGACACTAACACGTGCAACAAATTTTTATGTTTCACAAAACATGCGCGAAAACGCTCTCCGCTGCGAAGTTACATGCGTGTGTCGGCTGGTGCATTCCACTTAAAGAAATTATCGTTCGCACCTTTTATAACTAACCGGTAGTGAATTGCGTTAATTATTCAACTAACCTACAGAGCACTCCAAGGTGTTATGCGGTAATTTGTGAGAAAAAGGCCCCGCGACTTCTATGTGGAACACGGAGAAAACGGCAGCACGCGTAAAAGCAGTGCCCGTACAGCGGCACGGCGTCTCGAACCGGAAGTCAATGCAGGACGGCCGCCATAGCCCACAATCCTTTTTGCTATTGTGGGGTCTGAAGATGAGCGCCGCACTCGGAACACACGGAGACAGTCACGCGGTCGTGCAACAACAACGTGTACGTTTTATTAACCTGCTTTTACATCACGGCGATCTCTCCTGCCGAATCTGATACACAACTGGTTAACTTGCTAAGTAACCTTATACAATACCAATGCAATACACAGAAAACATAGCAAACCCAAGCAACATAACGCATATACAAGGTACCGCGAATGCGGCGTCGCCGACGTTCGACTCGCCACGAGGGGTCCGCGGAAAACGAGCCGCAATATCGTCCCCCACCAGGGGCGTAGCCAGGGGGGGGGGTTGACCCCCCCCCCCCCCCCCGAAATTTTTCAGTTTTGCTTGCGTATAACACACGCGCACATAAAAACGCACGCACGAACATACGTGGTTGAACCTCCCCTCCCGAAAAAAATTTCTGGCTACGCCCCTGTCCCCCACGGACCCACGCGGGAGACTTGCATCCACGCACGCTGCCAAACCCTAAAGAGACTCGCTGCTGTTTCCTGCACGCCGTCCTAACTTCCCAGGTGGAGCTGCCGGCGCCACCGCGCTAAGCCTACATCGCGCTAGCCCAGCGCCACATCTCTCTTGGCGGCTGTTAAAAGAGTGCTGACACGAATTTTAAAAAATTTCGGATTGTTGCTGTGAATAAAAATACTGGTGTCGAGGAACCTAAAACGAGTATTGTGGTGCCTGGGAATGCATCGTGTATATTTTGATTGCCTCTACCCTAAAAAGACACTTTCAGTTTCGATATGAGGGAGCGGCTTCTCAGTGACGTTTCATAGCAGTGTGACGTCACGGGGATACAGAAACTCGCGACGTACTAGCGGCAAATCCGTGATCTGCTCGTGGTGCACATAAACAACGATGAATGAATTGTCGTCGAGTGACCCTGACAGTGATTTCTACGATTTAGGCTGCATGCAGGACGCAGAACTCGCAAGCCCGGGGGAACTGTCTTGACTCGTCGGGATAATGTCCATTGCAGTGGGGCTGGCTTGCAGGTGCTCAGCGACGAAAACTTCAAAATCAAATTAAAATACATGTGTGCCGACTCCGATGTGTGGACAGCGTTGACACTGCATACCAAGGAAACGAAAAATGTTCTTCTTGCGATGTGTCAAAATCGTGTCAGTACTCCTTTAATGCGAGCTGCGGCTAATCCGCGAGGTGTGCGTGCGCCATGAGGTGCAAATGACTTTACAGGGGGTGATAGCACTCCCACGCTATCCACGTGACTGTATAGAAGCGTTTCTGAGGTGCACATAGAACTTGCCCTCGCCTCCTCTATTTTTCACGCTCTACTACAACACCTCGAAACCTTCCTTCCCCACGCGGTGAGGCGACATGTTTAACTATGGGATTAGCAGCAACCAATTAGCGAGTCTTATTTCCCCGACTGCAGCGAAAAGTGAGGATGGCTGCAGCGGCGCTCACGTTCCGAGGCACGCGTAACAAGGGAAATGTCAGGAGCCCCGACTACTGAAGTTTTGAAACACGTGATTTCCAGTCCCCTCGTTGAAAGATATACTGTATTCACCTGCGTAATAGTTACGTTTGCATAATGGTCACACCTCCGCTATATTTTTTTTTTTCGAGTGATCATCGTACCCTCGAAAATCACTGATGTGACAGCCTTTTGCTTGTTGCAGCTTCACGGAGACCGATCTAGCCGAGATATAGCAGAAATATAGTTTGGACAGCGCGAAAGAGTTGGACGACACATTCGCAATTTACGTTCTATGGACTAATAACATCTGCAAAGTATCAATTTAGCGAATAATCTGCTTATGCAACCTCATGCTCGTGTAGATCACTTGCACCTTTCACAGACCAGAGGACGCGGGCCTTCATTTACCGCCTCAGTATCGCCGGCATCGGAGTGTCACTCATACTCACAACATTCCAAAGGAGATTATCGCGACACCCAAGAATTTGTTTGGTGTCGCCGCACACCTGAACCCCTGAAAACAGAGGTGTTGCAAGAGGTACAGACGGCAGCATGCTGTGACAGCGAAGAGCACATTTTTCCTCCTTTTTCCATGGATGGATGCTATGAGCGTCCCTTTTATAACGAGGCGGTGACATGTGGGGCACCAGGCTCTACAAAAAAAAAAAAAAATTATGTTGGCGTAATGTCTTGTCTACTTCGATTAAATCGATCTTATTATAGAAAAAAGTTCACAGCCCAGTTCTCTGCTTCTTTCAGCAGAATGTCCTTATTTTTCCCATTATTTATGTTTTGTCCTTTATCTCTAGTTTTCTGCCACCAATAAAGCGTCTCTTACTTATTTCTATCGCGGACGTGTTAAGATTTCCATTGTTGCCCCTAAAACCCAAGGCCTCATGGAGGCTCGTGCCCATACATACACCTGGGTGGATAACTCCACATTTAATCAGAACATGCGCCGTTGCTTCCTTAGCAATTCCCCACAGCGTGTTCATTGTTCGCCGTGACTGAGTGGCGTCCAAACATGACTGAGTGGCGTCGTCTGGTTAATGAATTGGAACTAATGGCAAGATGGCGGCAGTGGGACCGCCACGTTAGTATTTGTTCGGAGTAAACGTACCTTTTGCAGTCGCTACACAGAAGATAACGATCGGCTCTATAGAGTAATCCGCGCGGGTGCTATCGGCAGTGCAGCGCCTGAGCCTCAAAAAATAAACTTCTCGGTGCGGTGATGTGGTGGTTCTTTGGGGGACCTGACAGGCCCGCCTCGCCCTTTCCCAGGGGTGGAACGGAGGTGGTACAGCACCGATTCCGTCTTCCTTTTTGGGTCATCGTGTTGAGTCTCTTATCTTATTGGACAAATGAAGTGAACAATATTTTGGCCAGTAAGTGGCAAGCATTACATAGCCCCTTTGCGGATTGGCGTACATGTGAACTTCCGCATTACAACAGGGAAACGAGTCGTCGCGTTGACGTGGTTTTTGATACGGTTAATGACAGACTGCTTTTATTTATTTATTTATTTAT
The DNA here is from genome assembly GCF_013339695.2 of Rhipicephalus sanguineus. Classification (NCBI taxonomy): domain Eukaryota; kingdom Metazoa; phylum Arthropoda; class Arachnida; order Ixodida; family Ixodidae; genus Rhipicephalus; species Rhipicephalus sanguineus. The sequence continues at coordinate 122,318,487 of NC_051186.1, read as the reverse complement.
TTATTTATTTATTTATTTATTTATTTATTTATTTATTTATTTATTTATTTCAAGAAACCCCTAAAGGCCCTCACTGGGAGGGTATTACATAGGGGGTTAGGAAAAAAATACAATGCAATAGAGGCATAGCCAGCATGAAAAATTGCAAATAAGACTTGCTTAAGTATAACGAAAAAGGCAACGCAATAACACAACACATATTGAAAATATTGAAAGAGATGTTTAAAAATGCAACGCAAAATAACAGAATAACATAATAGAATACACACACACGCTAAAAAAAAAAAGGGTTATTCAGAATAGAGCAGAACACTAAACCTGGTTATCATTTTTTAAAAGTTCATTAAATTTCGGAATGTTGCTTTCTGTTGCAATAATTCGCGGCAACTGGTTCCATTCAATGATGGTTTTTGGAATGAACGAATTAGCAAAGGATGAAGTACGGCATGTGATGCGTTTGATCTTGAGAGGGTGATCCTGGCGTGGAAAGATGACTAAGGGTGACTGAAAATGTCGTCATGAAGCAACGGATGATAATAAATTCTATGAAAAAGAGATAAACGGGCCAGTTTACGACGATGGGAAAGGTTATGAAGACCTGCACGAGCTTTTAAGGCAGTCCACTCGGCAAAATAGCGCACTGCTTGTGCGCTATTTTGCCGAGTGGAAGCTTTAGCGCTTTCTGAACGCTTTTTTTTTTCGGCTAATGCCGAAATTACTCGACGAATAAGCGTCTAAGCTATGACAAAGCACATCACTTGTACGCGAATTTACTGGTGCATGCCACTGGTGATACTCTTCATAAAGGATGATTATCGTGACGGTGAAGTGCTGACGACCCTTGTTTACAGGTTGGGTTTTTTAATTGCTAATGCAATTAAACCAGACCAAAGTCAGACCAATTTTAGATAGCAACTTTTGTATGTGACCGTGTCTTGCTCACACAGCAACTGTTACGCTGGTTTTCGTTCGAAGACCGTGTATTTATGAACCTATATGCATATTGTATTTCATGTTTATAACTTCACTCTCGTGTGTGCTATCATTACATCATGTGGACATTCTTGTGTCAACTGACACGAGGCAATAAATTACGCCCTGATGTTTCCGCGTAAAAGAGCGTGCGTTATCTGCGTTTTCCCCTGCATCTACGGGAGAGCAATAAATATTTGTTTACTCGACTGTCCAGTTTCGCCGCCGTTGATTGGCCGGAGCTTGACGATGGGCGCGCCCTCTTCCCGGTTCTTCCGCAACGTCATTTTGACGTAACGGAGCTTCCACAACTCTCGCCACAAATGAGAGGAACTGAATGCGCTTCAATGCGGCGAACGTAGTCTCCTGAGATCCGCTATTGGCCGTGCGAATCTTGAAGGCCGTGCTTTAACTGTAAATTTGCGACCATAGCCCTCGAATTAGGCTCCACGCGGCCTCCCGTTTAACGCACCTGCGCGATTACGTCATGACTTGCCACTTTTCGCAGGAACTGAACGCGCTCTGATGACGTTCGGCCGAAGTTGATATGTCCATTAGATGGACAGTTGCCGAATGGCTCCCCTGATGGGCTTCAAGTTTAGAGCGAGACCACGGACAGAACGCTAATCCACTCGCTTGATAACGGTCCGACATTCGATGGAGGCAGGAAGAAAAAGTACGGCCTTGCAATTTTTTTAATAGGAGGGCTGTAAAACCATTGTTGTTCCCTTTGTTAATTTTTAGTGGACTAGTGTGGTGAGTAGTGGTATTTGCCCAATTTATGTGGCACATACGCGCTATTGGAGTTTTACATCAGAACTATCATGGTTGAGGTTTGCCGTGGGTCGTAGATAGAAAATTATCATCATCATTAACCGGCACGCGCTCAACTCTGTACAGGTGGTTAACAAGAGAAGCTGATGCGTGCGCAGCAGCTCTACTGTGACCCAACCTTGTGCGACTTAGTTTTAGTGCAAGCTGAGCAAAATTTTAACAGCGAAGTTGTTAAGCACGGCATAAAAGCGGCTGTTCTCCGCAAGTAACCTCGCCGCGCCGTTGCCTGGCAACCACCGACGTCACAGCTGCGCACCACCTGGCCTCGTCTCGATACCGCGCCAGCTGGTGTGAGGTTATGCCAAGCCGTGCATGCGCCGAAGCAGTAGCAACGGAGAAGCCGCCGCCAAGCCGCGCTCGGCAACGGAACTCGCCGCGCCTAGCTACCGCGACAGCTGATGTGACGTCATGCCAAGCCGCGCATGCGCCATAGCAACAGATATGGAGGAACCACGTCGAAGCTACTGAAATGAATAAGTATAACCGCACCAAGTTTAAATAAAAGTGTTGCCTAGCAACCGTTTACGTTATAAATAGGCTTAATGCGCATGTGCATGTCCTCGGGGTCGTTTTATAAAAGAGCCGCGCCTGGTCGTGCCGAGGCACTTTGTAGTCATGGGTCGTCGGAGGAAGGACCGTAAGCTAAAAGAAGATGCTGCCTATCGCGAGACTCGATGTGCTGCAGAGTGAGAACTCGATCAGCGGCGGCGATCCGACCCAGCCTACTTGAACAAGAAGGCAGTTGACATGAAGAGAAAGAGGCAAGATCCTAAATGTACTCGGCGCGAGCATGAGCGGGGAGCTGAAAATAGCCTTGCTCAAACCAAGTTTGAAGCCTAACCTTAGCCAAGTGACCTAGGGTGCTATTCTGGACACTGTCAAATTTCGTAATGGTGACATTTAAAGCCAGACAGAGGGGCCGTAGCAGCTCTATGGGCCAATCAGAGTTGACCTATGGCGGAATCTGACAACATAGCTGAATTTGACAATGTCCAGAATAACACCCCTACGATTAGCCGATAATGCCTCCTACTTGGATCGACCAGCTTCACTCTTATCAAGTTTTGCGCGGTCGAGTGCAAGTTTCTTCATTTTTTAAAGCAATATCCTAAGAAACACAAAAGCTAGGAAACTACTAGTAAACATTTAGACAGGAAAAGCGCAAAGTACATTAGAAGTTTAACTCACATGTTATTTAGATATACGCAGCTTGAAAACCTCCTGTATAGCTGGGCTAACGCCACGTTATTATAAGCCTATAAAACTTCTTGCAAGAATTATACAAACATCTTGCAAGAATTCTAAAAGATCCCCTTGCGGGAACTGTTTAAAACTTTTTTGGACATTTATTTTTTATGCGGACCAGCTTGTTGACGAGTTTGTCCTAGTAAATTCGTTGCATCATTCTAGCGTTTCGCAACCAAAAGTTTTCGCTGTTCACTGTCAAGAGGGATAACTAAAGGAACGCTTGCGTAATGTGGCACCAGATTAATTTTTGAAGCTTCTCCATAGGCAGCAAAATTAATAATCCAAAAAGGGCAGAAGTTCAAGGAAAGGTGGAAGCTTGAGGAGATGAGAAATTCTTGAACACGAGGCGTCGCTGGAGCCCAAGTTTCGACAAGCGGACTTGTCTTCAATTTGCAGCCTTGACGAAGACAAGTCGGTTTAATCCATTGTGCCTCAAGACAACGTGAGCATTTTAATGTCAACTCATTTTCACGTTGTTGATCATAACATTTACTCTAGCAATTCCAATTCCATGTTGGCCACTTGGCATAGGCTGGAGCAATGGAATTGATGACCTTGCCCAAGAACCGGCGCACAAAAGGCGCAGTTAAGTACAAGGCGTCTCCATCAGGCTGACGTGTATCAGCGCAAGAAAAATTGGAAGGCTGAGTTGGCAAACACACAAGCACACCAGTAATACTTCGTTAAATCGTCGAACATCACTGTTGTAAATGCCATGAGCAGCAGCTGTTGAACAGCTGATTTTGTCTCACTTAATGTAGTAAATTTATGTTAAAGAATCTTGGGCAGGCAAAAGGAAAGAGCACCTCCAGAGTAGTGTGTCTCACAACCGTATCGTGGTTTCCGGATTACCTGGAATTATAATTTCATCCTGCACACAAAAGTCACGACGAACCAAGAAAATGTTTCAGTCAAGCATGCACCTATACACCAGCATACTGAAAAAACAAGAGGCTAGTATGGTACAACGGACGCTGCAGCACAGGGTGATAGTGCTTGAGGGAAAAGTTCAGCCTAGTTGGTAGCACATGGTAAGAATTTTCAGCGCATAAGCAACACGACAGAAAAGGAGAGACACGACGCGTGTACCAACTTTCAAGAAAATGTTGCATTTATACAGTGTTGGTGCCCTCTCACTACACCAAGTAGCCATGCACAGAGATCTGCCTTTTTTCGTTTCATTTTGCAAGATATGCGCAACACTAATCAACTCACGCGTTCAAGAAAGTCGATTCTTTCTAAAAAGACAGGGCGTGCACACAAGGACACAAGAAAGAAGTCAGGACACCACAAACGCCGACTAACAACTGAAGAGACGCACAACGGCTGAAAAGAAAGAAGGCACGAAAACTTATCTGCGCATGCCCATGCAACAGGCAAACCTATCAATCCGGCACGCGTGGCGGTCTACGTGGAAGATAACTGTTAAGGCATTTGATTTCATCTTTATGCAAGTTAATCGACGGTTGGCTCACGCATGCGCTACCACTATTCTCGATATGCCATACTTCAATCATCAGGCGCGTTTCTTCATTTCTATGACGGTACAACACTGCGCATTCATCGAATTTTGGCGTGCACTTACAATCTCGACAATGTAAAGATAGATTAGAAGGTGAGCCTCCTGTTAGCGATATCTTATGTTCCAACAATCTCTGGTTAATGCATCGGCCCGTTTGTCCTACGTAGAAGCGACCGCAGCTGAAAGGGACCTTATACACCACACTCGTACGGCAATCAGTGAATTTGTTGGTGTGTTTTACGAAACAAATATCGGTCCGCTTCTTGTCTTTTACTCGCTCATTCTTCCTCTGCACAGCGGCACAAGTCTTACCTAGCTTATTGGCAGCCGTGAAAACAACATTAACGCCGTAGCTACTTCCTACTGTTCTTGTCGGATTCTTTGTCCGACAAGAACAGGGACAGAGTGCTAACTCAACTGGCACCCAATTTTTGCAGCATATCGTTGTCATCTTTTAAATACACGCATGAACACGAAGTTATCAGGCGTAGGAGCCTGATAACTTATGCCATGTCCGCCGCGGTGGTGTACTGCGGTTACGGTGCTCGGCTTCTGACTCGAATGTCGCGGGTTCGACCCCGTCCGTGGCGGTCGAATTTCGATGACAGCGAAATACAGGCCCGCGTTTTGTACAATCTCAGTGCACGTTAAGGACCGCCAGATGGTCGAAATTTCAGATGTCATCCACTACGGCGCGCCTCATATCATATCGTCGCTCTGGCACGTAAAATCCCACATATTATTATGACGGTAACCGCGTTGCAAATCACGTCAGCGTCTTATCTATAGGGTCTAGCGATGTAAACGTCGTCCGGGTTTTCATGGTGTTCCTATCTGTAAGATACGTTTCCGTTACAGAATACTGGCGCACTCTCAGTTGCGTTCCTGAGTGGCAGCCGTAGATATTCTGCTGTGCAAAGAACTGCTGGGCCAGTTCAGTACAGCCCGCCAAGCGAACAAGAGCCATCGGGAACGAGCAGTATCTCCGCTAAGCGCAGTCACTACGGCATGCGCTAACGCTTCGGGCTGCCAGAAAGCATAACGGATATCCGATATGCCACCAAAGCAAGCGCGAAAATCGTCCTCGGTCCCAAAAGCCGCAGCAGTCTCCCGCGCCATCGATCATCTTAATATGCAGCAAGAAAATGACAGCCTTCTGCGCCTTCCCGATCACCTCCTGGGCGCCATATTGGAGCTACTCGAATGGAAGCAGCGGCAGACATTGGCGAACACAGTGCCGACGGTTGAGGAACCTCGTCAACGGTGCCCAGTGGCTGCGCTGCGCACGTTTCACCCTGCAGGATACGCCGGCTGTCTTCACTTCCCTAATGGTCCCTCCCATAACCGACATCATCGTCGAGTTAGACGTCCGCTTCTACGTCACGGCCAAGCAGGAGCAGCTCGTCAAAGCGATTTCGCAGTGCACAAACCTCGTCGTGCTGCGCTGCGTTCACAGCCGTATCCTTTCCATGTCAGTGGTTCTGCTCCTCTGGAAAAAACTACGAAGACTGGAGTGCTTGCACTGGTCTGTGTCAGAAGTGAAGGCTGTCAGCGTCAAAGCATCCGATTTTACAGCCGAGAATTCGGAGGACTCGGCTCGTTGCGACTGCTCCTCATGCCGCCGAAACTGAAGTCGATGTACGTCGAAGTCGTCTCCCACCGTCCGTAAACGAGAAACTTCATCTGTTTGATCTTAAGGCACTGCCACGCCCTGAAATCGCTGCACTTTCACGAGCGTGAAAGCATAAGCGAGCCCTCCAGAGTCTCCAGTATGGCTTCCGAAGCCCTGCGCGCCTACCGCGAGGGCACAGATGACCGCTTCGAAGAGTTTACTTACACCGCGGACCGCACCCCACCGACGCAGTGCTACCGAAAAACGTCGCTGTGCCACAAGATTTCGCAGACTTCGGCTTGGGTTTCGAAGTGCACAAGAGTGTCACGTTACGAATGGTTCCGTCGCGCAGTCGCAGCTGGGTCTCTCTCGCCGAGGCTCGATTCCGTCTATGCCGAGAATGCGACTAAGCACGCGCAGCTGACAGTCTTCATCGGCGATTTCCAATGCGAGACCATGAACCGACTGAACGAATGGTGGCGCGGAAACAAATTCCGTCTTATCAGATGTCTCGCAATCGTACCAGCCAGTGGTGTAGCCGCCTCAATTCAGTGCACCATGCGCAACCAGTCGTCCTGTGCAATTTCCTCCGTTCTTGCATCGCCCTTGTGGAGCTCAACCTTTCCGCGTTCCACTTCCGCAAGAACTTCAATTGGAGTTCATTGCTCGCCACCGGAGGTCTGCACAACATCCGCTCCTTGGCGCTTGCCGCCTGCGCTCTGTGCAGACCGGAACATCTTCAGCTTCTCGGTGGGGCGTCTTTCAAGCTCCGCGAATTGGACGTCCGTTTCTTCCCGCAGGAAGCGCCCAACTGTGTGGTCTGCCTTCTGGCGACCACGTGCGACGGACGTCGCCCTGGCACCGCTTCGTTCCCTGAACCACCTGGAGCGCCTCACTCTCTGCGAGTTATCCCACGCCCGCAGTCTGCGCTTCTTGCTCGGCTGCGCCTCGATTCGAGAACTGCGACTGCGCAACATGGGCGTCTGGTGCAAGGGGTCGGACCAGGACATAAAGCCCCTCGTTTCCCTCTGGCCTCGGCTCCGCGTGGCTAAGTTGAGGGTGCCACGTCTTTCGACAACTTTAACGTATTCTTCGGCATGCCAGCTGCACCGTTGTTGAAGCGCCTCTGCCTGACTGGGCACTCTGCCGTTTTGGAAGCCGCCAATCGATCTACAGGGCCTGCTTGCCTTGCAGCAGGCCCTGCCCGGCGTGGACATCGTACACTTTCACGTTCACTGCCCGGTGGCGGGCGTGGCACACAGATTCTTTCCGAGGCATCCGTTTCTGCTGGACGACAACGTACCGGACCTTGACGACCCTCTTTGGCTGCCCACTGCAGACAAGGTTTGGCTGTGCGACTGCTCTAACTTCATTGGTTTGACCGCGCCGCACGGCGTGAAGTTCTATTAGACGGTGCTCTGTCTTTCTGGCGCATGCCACGGATGCACTCCTTACGTGTGACCGCCGTCACGAAACGGCTTACCTGAAGTTTCGTTGCGCGAAAGTACTACTTCCGCGGCAGATATTTTGCTCCGCGCCTGCATCGCTTTGGATAGAACAGGGCTGCACGTATGTTGGTGATCTCAACTCGAGAAGGCTGTCTACGTTTTTCCAACGCCTCGGCCAGTAAGACCACTGCTCAACGAAGCGTCTGTCTGAGCTGCGACAAACACATGCGTCGTGTGTACATCCGGTTACGAGCGAAGCGACGGTAGAGGGACTTTCATTTTTTTATTCAAAGTGACTGTCGAGTGGTTGTGGTCCTTCATTGTACTGAACGTGGACGCCGATTACTCGAGCAGCTCCGAATGGCAAGGTCCGCGCAGGACACTTTTTTGATCACGTGGCAATTTCTCTGCCGGTTTTAGTTTATGCTTGTTCGGTTTTATGTTTTTAACTGGATTTGCTTTGTGCATTCGAGATGTACACATTTATGAAGTGACACGGGGCAATAAATATACGCCTTATATGTTGCACGTATTGACGTTACTCTACGTCTGGTATAGAGCGCTAAAAAATATAGGGGCTCTTATCTTCAGCAAGAAGATAGTGTCTGAGGTTTAACTCCTGTAAAGCCACTTATCACAAGTGAAGAGGTATGTTTGCCTTGGCTTGGGAAGACTATGAAGACAGTATTTTATTAAAGTTCGTCCTTAGTGCAAATATGTACACATGCGTGATGTTTCACATATGTGTACGTCGACATCCTCCTGCACGTGAAGGCAGGGGCGTAGACAAATTTTTTTTCGGGGGGGGGCACCTTGATCTGAATCGGGCAGGCAGATGTATGCCATGGCAAAAAAATATTCTGGGGGTTGGGGGCACGGGCCTGGTGTGCCACCCCCTGGCTACGCCACTTGCATGAAGGGGTCTGGTACATTAGTGCAACGATCGATCAGGAATAATCTCGGTCTTACTGAGCCAGAACAAGATATGATTGAGGGACGCCGCAGTGGAGGGCTACCGAAATCTCGACCAGCTGGGATTCTTTAACGTGCACCTATACTCCATCTCACCACTACGGGTCAGCACTACCAAAGCTAGGAGTTGTAGCAAGCCACATGCTTGCGCAGCAAAACATAGGTCGACATATTGGTCCACCTTAACATTGGCAGGGCTAACACATTTACCTGTGTTTGGCGTGTGTTACGTCACATCGATACGTGATACGTTTACGTCGTCTTCGCATTTACGGTCGTATGCATTCAAATTATTTTTATCTGTAGCCACCGTAACTTGTGGTTACAAATCACATGGCAGTACCCATGCAGACGCGACCGCGCGCTTCCATCGAACTTAGGCTTGCTACTCGGCCTCTGCGCTGACAGCACAAATAAATTGCGCAATGAGCAATCACGTTGTGTGCCATTTGACGTTGAGGACAAAGCATCAGCGACGTTTTGGGTCGTTATTGACGAGGTCAAATGTTTGTTTAGCCACGCCTGCGAAGCCTAACGCACCGAGAATTTCATCATGGTTCAATATAGTCACGAATACAATGCTGTCGAATCATCAGGACATAAATATAGGTAATACAAACGGCAGTTTGGAACTTACGGACCCACAGCGCACGACGACGACTTGATAAATTCGAGGCGGTGGTCACTCGGTGGGCACCACGTCTACGGTGCAGCCATGTTTTTTTTCTTGCAGCGGCGCCATCTCTTGCTTTACTCGCCCAGTGCCTGCCTGCGGACGCCGCGGGGACGCTGAGCACACGAGCTGCGCGAATGAACACTCAGAGGGATTTTTGGCCTTCCTATTGGCTCAGGGCCCTATACACCACAGTGCTGAAGGGAATTTCTGAGTATGGGTTAATCTAGGGCCACACGGGCTCCCAGATTATTCCTCTAAATGAGGCCGCCGCGGCCGGGATTCGATCCTGCGACTCTCGGGTCACAGCCACCACCATAATGGTTAGTCCCACATGGCGAGTGAGCTTTCACTGCGTGGATGTTGTTGGTTGTTGTTGTATCCTCTGCCATGGCGCATACCCATTCTGGGGGATTGGCCAATCATTGATTATATGAATTTTAACCGCGAAGGGTGTTCTTGGTCGAGTCTTTCATGTCCGGGATCCGTGGTAACGCTTGTGGGCATCATAAACGGGTATGCGCCACAGACATTGGGTAAATCCCACTACTCACCACTGGTCCACTAAAAACGAAGGCAACGGTTAGCCCAACAAACGGGTATGTGCCATAGAATTCTGTGCGGCCTCTCAGAAAACTATGATCATCATAAACGCCTATGTGCCACAGAAATTGGGCAAGTACCATTACACACAACTTCCACTGAAAACGAAAAAGGCAACAGTTAACCCAACAAATGGCGTGCGTGTTACTATAAGCACACCACTGTCACGTGATACTTTGTATTTATAAAAGGTGGTGGCTATGCTACCACCTCAAGGCTTAACAAAGAGTGTTTAATAAAGGGCAGTGATACAGCATATCGGAGCATCTTAAGCGAAGGCTTCTTTGTAAACCTGTGTATAAGAGTGCTATGGTCAAGATGCAATAAAACTATATGATACCACCTCAAAGCTTAAGAAATAGTGTTTAATAAAGTTCAGTGATACCGCATATTTGAAAGACTTGCAAAACATAGAAATGCATAAGTCTGACGAAGAAAACGCCACCAGCTTCCCAGTTGCATCGGGGTCCGCGAAGCAGGGCTGGTTGAATTTTTAAGGTTTTTTTTAGTATTGATAATTGATAAACAAAAAAAGAGCATACGAAAAAAGCAAAGAGTGGAACAACTGCTTTTCGATCATTCAGATCAGACACATTAATTGTTATCCCGTGGAACGCCAGTTCCTGCGTGGAACTACCTTTACATTTTTTCGTCTAATTTCTTTTGCAACTTTCACGGCCGCACGAATCATGGCCAATTCCCCGTAGTGGGTTTAGCCATTCCGCCAGGACCCAACCAACCAACCGGCTTCTTCCAGTACCCCCTGCTCTGGGTATACGCGTGCCGTAGTTGACAATAATCACCATCGTCACCACTCTCGGGCACACGCGCGTTGGCAAACGGCCCGCGCCTTTGGCCCGGCGCACATCGCTCTCGGTAGCTGCTGGCGTCGAGCCTTCACCCGGTCGTATCAGCTGACCACGATACCACGTGAGCGTCGACGTCGGGATGCGCTTCTGAGAGCCAGGTTCTGCAGGACTGCAGCTATCGCTACTGGGGTAAGCGCCCGCAATAACCCATGTTAGTCCAGCGTGCTTCGAAAGTTTATGAACCACGAGGCACAAGAAAAAGCCTAATATTCCCGCTGCGTGCATGCAGCCTTGAATTTAGATTCCCGGTCTGTTCTAAAACGCAAAACTCGCGCTAACGACATGTACTGCGCAGTTCGACTGAATACAATACTGGGAGTTTTCTCAGATGTAGTGGGCTGTAAAATTTTACGTCGGCTGCACGTCCCCGTCAGACTCTGTGGTCAAGGTGACGCTGCGCCTGATAACTGACGCCCGGCAGCAGCTGTTATATCGCTCACTTACTTGGGGGGGCGAGAACTGCAGCTGTGCAAGTAAAAGAAAAATACCAACTGGTCTAGCAGATTAACACATTAATGATCCATGCTAGTGATGCGCACTGAATCGAACCGGTGACCTCGAGCTCAGCTCCGCAATTTCATAGCTACTGGAATATTTCGTGGTTTACGCGACCGGAGCCGCAATATGGAACAAGATGATTGATACAGGACGAGGTGAGAAAATAGTTGAGTAAATTATATTCTTGAAGGCGTATTTTTGTTCGAGTGTGGACATTTACATAGTTTTTGTTATTCCGTTGCGGAGTCCGTAGAGATGACATACCTAACAATCCGAACGTCTACAGGGCTATTAGACTATGGTTGAATGTCATTGTAACGAACACTGATATCGGTTATTCGAACTTTGGTTGGTCACGTTTAATTTCAGTAATATTTATTCTTTTTATAAGGAAACTGGGAATTCCAGAGCCGCTGCTATACATAGGCTGTAACAAGAAATATTTAGTTCGCGCGAGGCTCGAAACTAGACTGAAAGTTGGGTGAGTTGGTGCGGAGTCATACTCGAAAATGCGCGGAAAGACAGCCACAAAGGGAGGCGAGAAAACACAGGACGACGCATTACTAACAACTGAATTTTTTTTTATTCAGGATGCACATTTATATAACGCAATCCCAGTAATACCCCGCCATGACGACCGATAACAGACTGGTATACCTAAAGCAGCACGTCATCTCAGAGGGAGAACTCACACGGAAATCACCGAGGCCTTTCGCATCAGCCGAGAAGGTTCCCCTCCATCAGTTTACATGAAACATGCTTTATATAGATGTGCGCTCCGAACAAAAAAATTTCAGTTGTTAGTAGCGCGTCCTCCTGTGTTTCTTCGCCTTCTTTTAGATGTGAAGCATCTTATAGCGGAGTTCAATCCGGTGGTGGTGGTGTGCGGCGTGACCACCCTTGCTGCGCATGCGTAAGCCCTCTCCCCGCACCTCATCACCCTCTCCCATTTCCACCTCTCCACTTACCCTCTCTCCACTTTCCCCCTCCCCTTTGCCTCTCCCCTCTGAAACGCGGGCTCTACATGCCGAAACGCTGCTTCGCATCGCCCCAGGTCCCCTTTAGCGGGAGATGGTGTGATTTTTTTGTTGTTGTCTTCCGCACATTTTCAAGTATGAATCAAAACTCGAAAGGTAGCATAAAAAGGAAAATAAATGTTTAAAGACAACTCGCGACCACATTTCTTTTGAAATGTTGTTGCGGCATTGAACATTTGATTTAAATGGGATTTTAAAAGTTGCGGAAATTGTCGTTCTGTCGAAATTTTACCTTGTCTCATTCCTGTCTATTTGGTTTGAAATGCCACAAGGAGACAGCTGAGGCTTACCTCGATTCCCCTTTCTAGACCTTGAGAGAAAGCGATTCTACTGTAAAAGAAAAAAAAAACTTTCCTATACGTATAGTATATATAGTATATCTTAGTCTGTTGCCACATGTCCTTGAGGCTGTTGCGAACATCATGTCTGCTTCCTTAGATAGTTTTCGCGTGCCGTAGCGCAAACCGCGCCTATTGTTCGAGGCTTCACTCTGTCTCTGCGCAACAACCAGCATCGCTGGAATGTTCTGCTGACACCTAAGCTATCATGGACGGCCAAATAAGAGTTTCATCTCGGACGTGCTGCGTGCTGCCTTCGTCGACGTCACTGCACGTGACATATCACGCGCATGCAACATTCTGATGTTTGACGGCAACATTCCTTGCACGCTCATTATTGCTATCGGTCAGGTACAGTTCTCAGTCACCTTGTGCAGGACACTTGCGCGTGTCGTGCTATCGCGTTTATATTGCATGTCACCCCGGCAAACAAATTATTGGCTAAAATGTGGCCCTTCTGAGCTCGAGGGCGCGTGTTGATCCCCGGCCATGGCGACCGCCATTTCTATGGGGGGAGATGCGAAAACACCCGCGTATACTTAGATTAAGGTGCACGTTGTATAACTCGACGCTGTAAACGATTAATTCAGAGTTCGCCACGTACAGCGTGCTTCATAACCATATCGTAGCTTTGACTCTTGAAACCTCAGAACATATCACGTGACATAGTGCCCTAACGCGACGGTCAACGATGACCTCAATGCAAACCATCTGTGCGCAGGTCGACGACGCTATCGCCGCCATGAAGGCCGTCTTCTGCTGGTCGCCGCGCTTCGGGCGCCGCCGGGACAAACCACCGGCGAAGCTGAAGCCGAAGGCGCGAGCGCCTCCAGCGGACGCGGCAAGAGCAAGACGGCCGAGGGGCGCCAAGCAGCCTAGCGACCCCACCAAGATCATGAGGTCGGCGCTGCGCGTCCTCAAGCTACGCCTGGACAGGGTGGGCCGGAAGCTGTCCGAGCTGGACTTCGACAACCGCGTGAGTCAATGGCACTTCCATCGCTCATGACGTGGGCTATGCATGCACCAGGTCCGTAGCCAGGAATTTTTTCGGGGGGTGGGGGAGTGCGGCCCGTCCCCCTGGCTACGGGCCTGGCATGCACCTTATCAACGAAGGCTTCCTGGGTGCCGCGATAATCCCCTTTGGGCTGTTGTGATTAAGCGAGACCGCCAAAGATATGCACTGCCCAGGCAGCGACGCCAGCCTTCGTACTCCCGTGCAACATTCCAGAAAGTGGGGGCTCCTTTCCGTTGAATAGGTCTATAAGTCATCCTTTTATCGAACCTGGTAGGCACTGCGAAGGCCACAAAAAAAGTCGACGCAAATGATCTGTACACACCGGCGATGTAGAACGGGGGCTTACGTAGGATGGTATATAGATGTTGAAGATCAAGATGGGGCACGTAATAAATGCCACTAATTTATATGTATACGACCTGCGGCGCGAGAGAGTGCCACCATTTATGTGCAGCTGCATGCGAATTTGTCACGATGTTCTGTGTACATATGAAGTCTATGAGGGCAATAACCTATCTGGGTTGGGAGAGCGAAGGCTTGGAAGGAAGGACAAGACCAAGAAGAAGAACAGACGCTCAACTTGCAACTTGCAAGTTGAGCGTCTGTTCTTCTTCTTGGTGTTGTCCTTCCTTCCAAGCCTTCGCTCTCCCAACCCAGATATGTTGAACCAACTAGCCCAACAATTAATTATCTTGAGGGCAATAACCTATCCAAGGTAATCAGGTGGACGGCATAAGTGCAAAGACCTTTGTCTTGTCCTTCATGTCACGATCTCTATAAAATAGCGGTTTGACAAATAATATATTGCATAAGGTAGAAGTTCCGGTGGTTCGTGTCACTTCAGCTGTTTTACTTTTAAGTACAGACGAGCACGATGGCAGAGCGTGCGGATTGCGGATCGCACGTCTTATGTCTTTAAGTCTGTGTCAAAAATTGATAAAAAGAAAACCACCTTTCAAATTTATTCTACCCGCTTTTATAAAACGATGTGCCAAACAGGCCATAGATCATTCGCCTTTTGTCTCTCCATCTTTCTTTCTTTCTCCACCTTTGCTCGAATCACTAGAGACCCCCGTACGATAGAGCCATGGGCTTTAAGCGCAGTTTATACCATTGCTACAGGGCAAAAGTGCAGTTATCTGTGCACCTATGCATACCACAAAGTGTCCATTTTTAAACGGGTAGTCTCAATCCTCAGGAAGGTGAACCAGAGTAGAACATATTTTTTCTTGTGAATTCGACAAATTCGAGGGCGTCGCGAACGAGTGTAGTACCGCGCCTAGTACTAATGCTGTGTGTTCTGTTGAGAAAAGTCCGGAAATGATCCAGCAGCATGCAGAATAGATACACCAGTACTTGAGTCCTGTTGGTGGATATAACGTAACAAGATGACGAGTTGGGCTAAGTGGTATAAACGTTCATGATGACATTTGTTTTCGCTCTCCTGCCCACTTTCATTGTCCGCGTCTTCGGTGCGCTTCAAACTAATATCCTCTGTCTAGACTGCGATACTTAGGTGGTGCAGACAGGGCATAGTTTTTTTTAAATTTACATTTCACTTATTTTCGCCCAACTCCACTTTATAATGTCTAGACAGAAAAGAACCACACGACGCAAACGTTACTGTCCTCTTCTCTTGTGTCCTTGATGACATGCCTAACCTTCTGTCATAATGAATCCCTTTCAGCTAGTTCAACTTTCTGCCGTCCTAAACAGGAAGGGATTAAGCAAACGCAAACCTGGCTATTTCGCTTTCCTTAATACGCAGGCGCTAATGGGCCGAGTACAGTTTTCCGCGCCGAGAACTGCAAGCTCCATCAGGTGTTGGAGAACGAGCGCATCAAAGTGAGAAACAGTCCGGACAGAAGCTCGGGTGCAGGACCCAGCAGCGCCCATGGAGGCGCCACGTCCACCTCGCCCACCGGCGCCTCGTCCTCGGCCGGAGCCATCCTCTCCGGAGAACGAGGGTCGCCGAGCGGCGTTGCCAACTCGAACGGCATCTGTCCCACGCCCGTCGAGCGGGTGAGTAGAACTTCCGCCCCCAAAAGTCCGAAGTTCACTTGTTCTGAAAGGCATGAGTGAACATTCACTGAAGATTTATCGGCAAATGAGTAAGGTTACATTATTACGTTAATACAGTAAAAGCTCGTTGATTCAGATTTCACAGGACCGGAAAAAAATGTCCGAATTAACCGAATTCCCAATTAACGAAAGCACCAAGAAAACAATAAACAAATGTCTATCACTTCAATACACTTTCATTTTCTCGATGAATACATAAATCCGGTACTTACTTTTCATAAGAGCAGTTTAAAAGCCGCAAATTTTGGCACTCGCGACTTTGTTCACAATATGACGACGGCTAACGACCCCCCTGTCCTAACTATCTCGAAACACGCTAACCCCAAATTAACCCAACACATAGTTACTGGCGTTACCGTACGATTCGCGCTGATGAAGATGGCGATGCAGTATGCGCCGCCTCGTTTCAGTTGTCCGCAAACGCCGTTTTCGCTCCTTTGCGCCGCACATTTGCAGCGCTTCGCCCTCGGCGCGCTCTGAGAATCGTCCAAATTAACCGGGTTGCGGTCAAATATGACCGAATTAAGGAGAGTTTGATTGCCATTGAACAATACATATGCTTGCCGGGAGCAGAGAACGCGTCCGAATTATCCGATTTTCCTAATGAACGGGTGTCGAATTAACGAGCTTTTACTATATATATGTTTTTATTGCGCTGGTAGGACATGCGGCATAACTTCGATAACAATATAAAGGCCCATTTCCAGGACAATATACAGAAATGATCGGCGCAAAGGACCACGTGTGTTCATTGACGAATGTCAGGTAGGAGGCTGTGGTGTTGTCCAAACCTTAGTATGTGGTGTGAGCATGGGCAGTCCGAAAGCCGAGGCAGTCCTCTCAGAAAGTGGGCTACTGTAGCCTCCGTGACAGATACGGGGCATGAGAACAAGACACGCGAGGTAACTGTGCACCAGAGGCCTACTGTAATTATGAGCCGCCGCTATGGTACAGTGTTTACGGTGCTCGGCTGCTGACCCGAAACTGGCGGGTTCAATACCGGACGCGGCGGTCGCATTTCGATGGAGGCGAAACGTAAAGTCCCGTGTACTTAGCTTTAGGTGCACGGTGAAGTCCACGTGGTCGAAATTTCTGGAACCGTCCACTACGGAGTTCCCCATAATCATATCGCGATTTTGGCACGCAAAACGCCAGATATGATTATTATCTGCTGTAATTACGCTCGGTTACTTAGGTAATCGGCGTTAGACAACGCCAGCCAGCTTATGCGTATCTTGGTGCTTATCTTGTTTGTTAATTGTGTAAAGATTGCGTTATTTTTTTCGATCAGCCTATCTTCTCGTAGTTCTCACGTGTTTCGTCACGCCAGTTTCTCGCAGGTTGTTAGCCTAGGAATCGATGACTGATATTTTCCGGTTACTACAGATACTTATATCGCGTTTCGTGCTTTCCAGGAACCGTGGCCGCTGTGCCCTTCTGCGCCAGGCCGTTCGAGCCTGCTGGCCGACATGATGACGCCGTCCACGTCGTCGGCTTCGCTGGACGCGATCTTGGGTCCCCGACGGCAGCTGAGGAAGATGCAGCAGGAGCAACAGGAGCAGCACCCGGTCATCGCTCTGGCATCGACCGTCTCGCCGCCCGTGCCGCCGCCGCGCCTAGCTCTGCCTCCTCCAATTCCGGCCACGATGCCCGTCTTCACGTTCGGCCAGCCTCAGCGATCCAACACGTCGTTCCCGGTATACGATCTGGTGGAACGTCGTGGAAGTACTCTAGCGCACTGTCAGGCTGATCGCGTTGAATTTGGGCTTCTAGTGCAATATACTAATCATTGGCAAAGTATCTCGGCAGACCTTAAAGGGGTACTGACAGGAAATTTTTCAGTTGTCGTTTTGTTGCGTCAAATGAAAGGTCAAGCCTTCAAAAGCCTAGAAAAGGTAGTGCTAAGCGCGAGTGCATCCTGAAAAAGTAATTACAGTATGTTTTTAAAAACTAGTTTCGGTTCGTACTGTACCCTGACGTCACAACACGGTATGAGTTTCTCGTCACGTGCTCGCACAATGTATAGTGACGTTTCTACGGCCGCTCCGCACCGTGGCTCTGTTGGTGACGCACAAGCGACCATTTCTAATGTTTTGGTGACGCACAAGCGGCCATCTTGGAAGTTTTGGTGCCTATAACGTCAACGCAACTAGCCAGACTGCAGCGTGAAGTCATCAGAATCGGTACTGCAGCGTGACGTCAAGCTAGTGTCGATGTCGGTAGGTGCGCCACGGAAAAATTGTTTTTAATATCAATATAAAATACCTTATCGGCATTCGCTGAGCTTCACACTTGCTCAGAGCCGTCTCTGCATACAGGAGATTTGTATGGCGGAGTAAACCCGCCTTCGAAAAAAGGTGCCAGTACCCATTTAAAGGGACAGTAAAGAGAAAAACAATTTTTCGATCATATCAGTAAATTACTCTCACAGTTCCAAGATCACCACGCTTGACGCCAGAGGACGCTTGTTAAGCGAAAAAAAAACGCGCAAAAAAGAAAGTGCGTGTGGCGACGCCACCTTGAAATTCCTGCACCAAACGCCGCGACGTCAAAGATTTTAACGGCGTCTACCGTGACCTACGTTGTTTCTAATCGGGGAAAATGAAGTACATTGACCTCTGAGGCGGCCATAGACTTACCATACCAAGTTTCAGGAAATTTCGTTCAGCCACTGTCGCCAAAATACGACGAATACAGCTTGAAATCCGTGACGTCACGCGCGCGCATTTCCGCGCGAGATTTAAAAAAATGAACTTTTACCTTGATTTTCTCCTCTATTAATAAACTTATGATGGTGAAATTAACGACAGCAAGTTTATCAATCTAAACCCTTTCATTGTTTCACTTTAGTGTCCCTTTAATGTCATTACAAAGCATGCTGACGTCTACTTGCACGTACACAACGAGGCTAGATATCACATGTGCCTTCCAAATGTATACTCCCAGCACTCAGATATATCTTCAGTCGTGACATTAGGATACCGTATCAGCGCAGTCTGCAGCGCCGTTCCTAAGTTCTTGGGGCGATGCCAAAGATAGTGATTCTGTAAATTTAAGGTATCTGTCTCCGTAAAATTAAGAAGTCTCATAACCTCCTCACTTGCTCTCGAATTGTGGTATACATCTGAACAACCGCAGCTCAAGGCGGCATCTGTGCAACTTTTCCGTGCTACCGATGGCAAAGGTGCTTGGTAAATATGACGATGGGCCGCGGCGGCTGCATTTTCGATGGAGGCGAAAATGTTCGAGGACCGTGCACTTATATTTAGGTGCACGTTAAAGAACCCCAGGTGGTCGAAATTTCCGGAGCCCTCCACTACGGCGTCTCTCATAATCATATGGTGGTTTTGGGACGTTAAACTCCAGATATTATTATTATATGACGATGGCGGATGCGTTTGTCATCTATTGCCGTGGAGACCCCATGGCAGTCTCATTTTTCCTTGTTTTTGCATGGTTAGGCCTGCCGACTTGCGTAAGCTGGTAGCAAAATACTGGCTGGATCATCAGGCAGATTCGAACATTTACTTCGCGGAACAAGTAATTTTATGTCAGTTTAGATAATTATCGAATTTTCTCTACGTGGGTGTTGCAGATAACTGCATCGCAGTACGCGCTAAAACACGAAAATGGTGTCGCAATATACGCTCGACACATGCTGGTTGTTATATGGAGCCACTTTCATAATCCGGCGTTACAAGTAATATTTTCGCCATATCCGTTTTTTCACACGTATAACGATCCGCTGAAATTTTCCTAAAAACGATCCGCGCGTATTTGCGCGAAGCTAGCTTCCTTGCCTCGCTGTGAAGCTATGTTGTGAAGCCACCTATGCAAAACCGGAATATGAGTTTTTTTGTTATTTTTTCTTTAGCTCCAAACATTTTTATTTTTTGTGCAGGTTATGCACGAGAAAATATGCTTATACATGCGTACTAGTAAGGCTGCAACCACTGGATCTTTCAAGAACATCTGTTCGGCATTTCACGCTCGGTTGTTTTGCTATTATCCTTACAGGACGCATCTGAAGACCCGCTCTTCCTGTTCACGGATCTCTTCGAGGACACTTCGGACGAGTCGGTCAACAACAACCTGAGCATCACGAGACAGGGTACGCGAACCAGTAGTACATCTTTAATGCGACATCGTTAACGCCCCATAAGCGAAAAATCCGGCGAGTGCCCTGCGAGCACGGTCGTTAACATCCGCTGGCGAGAAAACTCACCTGACCAAGCGATGACATCACGCTGCCTTGGGTGCCCAGTTCTAAAATTGACTTGACCCACGGATAATTCCTACTCCCCAGAAAATTGACCTCGCCCAATTAGAGCAGTCAATTCTAAAATTGACTTGACCCACGGATAATGCCTGCTCCTCAGAAAATTCACCTTACCAATTAGAGCCCATGACCAAGTGATCACGTCACATGACATAGCCTCGTTGCCAAATGAGAATCTGAAGCGCAAGCTCGGATGACCAAGTGAAGTTATGTGACAGTGTAACTTCAAACGCGCTTCAAAGGATAAGGACAAAAGGAAGCACACTTCCTGTTGGCCTTGTCCTTACAAGCGCTTAGCAGTTACTATGTCACACCAACAAGGCTGAACATCGGCATTGGTTATGCGAGTCACTTGAAGTGGGCGTCGAAATAGTATGAACGTCGATATAGCAGACACGCCCAGACGCGCCGTGATCTCGCGATCTATGCACGTAAGTAGAATGAAGTGCCTCTAAGTTTTTCTGTTTTTTTTTTTTTTGGTTCACAGAAAGAGCGTGCGTTTCGAACGTGATGGTGAGGAAAGCTTTAACGCCCTCGCCTCGTATGCTCAGCACAACGTTGAGTTTTTGGTGACTGCAACTCAGCTGCGTTCTACATTTTTCACGCGACTAATGCGCGCAGCATCCGAATGCGAAGCAGCGCCGCGTTCGTGTAGTTAACGTTTTTATCTATTGGAGGCAGCAATGCAGAAACAAAGGGCAGGAGGGGGGGGGGAGAGAAAAATATGAAATGTAAAATACCGGAGGATAGATCGCATGAAAAGCGACCTCATCCTCAAACTATAGATATGACGACTGGCTAGTAAATACAGAACAAGTAAAGCAACGGTGAGCGTGTGAAGTAGATCGAAGTTACCAACTGTGCTTTCCACATGTTCGATGGTGTTTCCGGCGTACGCACGGTTGTCAAGCCAGTTTAGTTAGAAATGATTCCTCCGTAATCACAAAGTGGAGCATGTACCGATGAAACAGTTCTAGCATAATAAATGCGACACATTTATTTCCATGCATCCGAACTGAGCTCTTGAATTAAGAAAAAAAGAATATGGACGCGACCCTAATCCTGAACTTAGGTATCTGTTAGTATCACTCACACGTCGGCGTTCGTGGTGCCCCGGTGTATTCCTTGGGTTACGCTTGTATCGCGCGCTGTCGAAGTGGATCTCAGAGGCTACGTAGAAAGAAGCTCGTGGTTGATATCTGCTCCGCCAGGTGCCGCAATGATCCCAGCTGCCGACACAGTAAAAAAAGTCACAGTTTCGCCGCAAGAGCGAAGCAATGAATGCGATAGCAAGGAACTAATGCTATACGAAGTGAGGCTCGCCAATGGATACTCTCAGTTTGAACATCGCTTCTGTTGCAAAGGCGGCCGAAGCAGCGAAGGAAACTAGCGTGCTTCAAGTGTCGAGCTGTGACACTTGATAGTTCGCGCTCATCTTCTGTTTGTTCGTTTAGCGGCGTCCCGTGAAATCGAGTGACTTTCGTACGCTCCGTAACATGAGCGCGGACATCACGGGGAAAGCGTGAAACATCCCTCTTCCCCTCACCACGAGAAAACCGCGCGAGCAGACAGCGGAAGCGCAAGCTTCTCCCATGCGCAAATAAAGAAGCGAGCGAGCTCGCCGACGACTTTTAAATGCGCCCGTCGGGCTCCTAGTGCCACCTCGCTGGTAATGAAGAAACGTTTATTATCGCCTGCTGTCTCCGAGTCCGTCCAGCGCTAAAGGGTGCGTATATAACGCTCGCCGTTAGCTACGAGGAGGATCTGCGTTTCGTGGCGTAGTGGATAGCGCCGCTCGCTGCGGAGCAAGGGGTCCCTGGTTCGATTCCGCGCTTCGGAAGCATTTTTCTGATTTATTTTTCTTTGGGGCTTTTATATATATATACATACTTATACATATACGGTACATGACGGCGGCGACGGCGACGGCAAAATCCAGCCGAGACTGTCCATATAATTGCTATCGCAATAAAACTTCTGCTCTTTCAAATAACTCATTCAATTTTCATTAGATATCCTAACAGCTATTGGCTCTTATCTTAAAGGGGCACTAAAGAGAAACAATGAATCGGTTTAGATCGATAAATTGTGCTCCGAGAACTCTAATGTAGTTAATTTCGCCATCATAGGTTTATTAATAGAGGAATAACCAAGTTCAAAGTTTCATTTTGAAATTTCGCGCCGAAATCTTCTCGCGTGACGTCACCGATTTCAATGTGTACTTATCGTATATTGGCGCCATTGGCTCAACAAAATTAACCCAAACTTGGCATGTTAAGTCTGTGGCCCCCTCAAAGTCCAATGTACTTCATTTTTACCGATTTGGAACTACGTAGTCCCTTGTAGGAGCCGTCAAAACATATGACGTCACGGCGAATGGTGCGGAAACTTCTAGGTGGCGTCGCCACCTACATTTTGTTTTTAAGCGTTTTCTCGCTTACTAAGCGTCTTCTTGCAGCAACCGTGGTGTTTTTGGCATCGTGAAAAAGTGCTTTACTAATATGAGAAAAATCGTTTTGCTCTTTAGTGTCCCTTTTAGTATACTTATGTTTCGAGATCATATGTATCCAATATAACTCTTAACTTGAACCAGAACTATCGATTTCGTACCTGTTTGATTTTGTAGCGTTAGCTACACTGGCCTAGCCGAGCCAGTTTCGCGTGGCTCCTCAAGAGCCATGCTGCGCATGCGCGAGAATCAGTGATGTCACACAGCTGGGGCATCGGAGCCGGCACCTCCTGCGCACTCCGCCACTGCCGCGTGCGACTCGCTGCCGCCGGTCTGCGCTTTCCAGAGGAGTGACGTCGTAGCGGAGGTAGACGTACTGGCGCCGGCGCGCGCGCAGCTATTCGCCTTCGCTGTGCAGTCGCCGTCTAACAATGCGCTGGAGCCGCTTGATAGCGCCTATGACTGGCGTTTGCCAGTGTGGTTTAGCCATGGAGAAGAAGAGCGCAAATGCTTCTCAACGGCGCAGAAGAGCAGAGAAGCTTAACTCCCTCGAAGGACTCCCTCAAGCCATTCAAATGGCTTTTCCCTTCGCCTCCGATCACATGTATTGTGATGAATCAATAAAATCAAATCAAATCAAATCAAATCAACTCATCGGATCCCGAAGTAGTTGCCTGGCAAAATAAATATACATGTGCCACATATGTATACCATGTGTGTGTCATTGGAGCAGCAGTAAGCATGATAATCAAGCTAATCCTAGACAATCAGGAAAGCTAAGAACAATCAGCTGAACCTTTGCTAACACTACGTTATCCTGGCATAGCCGAGCTAAGCCACTGCAACATTTTTTTAAAACACATCTTCTGAATATTCGGAAAACCGGAAGTAACTGCTCGATTGGAAGTGCTTGGAAGAGTGTCACTCGCTGCTTGTGTCAATAAAAAATCAAGTAATAGCAACTTCCCCACAATGACTTTGCCGAACGTGTGGCTTGTTTAATTATAAATATCTCACCTACTACATCTTTTCAAATATTGGAAGAATGGTAAAAGATAGAAGAACTAGGCATAGATGACGTTAAATTATTTTCTTCAGAGCTCCCACACTATTCCGAATTTCTGGGTGCACTGATCTTTTGTAGGCGTATTCAAATTCTTTAAAATGTAATCAGTGTAATTAACGAGGTGGGCAGGCAGATAAAAAAGAATACATTGGACATTAGCAGGATGCAAGGCACAGCAGGTGCCTGTTGGCATACAGGCCAGCATCATTTGCTTCCAATAGAGAAGACGTATAGCTCAACTAGTTAGAGTACCACCAGGGCTGGGCAAAGATACTTTGAAATTGTATCGCGATACGATACAAGATACTCAGGCAATAAGTATTTGAGATACAGATACAAGATACCACAACGCCGATTGTATCCGATACGATACATTCCAATTGTATCTAAAGATACTTCGATACATTCGAAAATCTTTTATCATATATCGGTATTAACGGTAATGCAGCACTAAACGTCCATGAACAAAAATGTTCGCTTGAATGTTTATTAACTGCGACCAATTTTGTTTCATTTGAATGAAATGTCTGTTAGTATCTCCAAAGTTTTGTATTTCTTGCTGAAGCTATATTACTTTTGTTCCAAAACAACTTATTCGGTTTGATCTAGCTGCTTACCATGACAGCTCTTTGTACACTTGGCTGATAACGGTTTTGCCGCTTTTGTAATTGAGTGGAGTCGATGCTCTGCTTGCCGACCAGCTAGCGGACTGCCATCTTCAATAAGATGGCTCCGCACAATGGTGCAAATGCCGTTGTTAAGTTCTACCTTGCCCGTAAACATATCATGGTTTTCGCAATACCCGATCACCGGACAGGTGTGCATCAGCGAGAACGCTGGTAGCGACATTCTTTGCTATCCATCTTGTTTACGCAGAGGACATAAAACTGCAATTACTTTTATATTCTACTTATTTGCTGGTGTAAAGCGTTCGTTAGCGACGTACTCAGTAATGCGCGATCTTCTAAGAATTTTTCTTTTATGAGAGAACATCTGCAGCCCAGAAAACGTGTCAGACGTGTTTCAAAGTTTCATGAAATGCCGCAGGACACCGTCGCTATTCACACTATATCGCCAATTAAGCTCCGATTACCTGGCGATTACTAAAGTAAAAATATTTAGAGAAGACAAAGAAAGAAAAACAAATATAACTAAGTAAACCAGAAAAGCGGTTCTCTATCAAATTCGGGGAATAATATGGGAACACGATACAGGCGGAACTCCCTAGAGCTAATAATTGTTGAGTTTAACGTCGCACAGAACCACAATATGATAATGATATACGCCACAGTGGAGGACTCCGGAAATTTCGACCACGTGGTATTATAAAACTTAAATGTAAGCACACGGGCATCGAGTTACGACCACCGCAACCTAGGGTGAGCAGTCGGTCGGAAACTCGGAGAACGCGAAAACGAGCTCTCACTGCGCCGTCTCTTACAATGAGCATCTCGGGTGCGCGCACGCCTGCTTGGTAGCCCCGCGCTCGTGACCGTTTCAGTGACCAAATAATTTCGAGATTAACGTTTTCAGTGCCGCCGACACCTTTTTCAGTACTGCTAGCCTTTTAGTAAAAAGAAATTCAATCCTGCCTGCATTGTATACACTTGGTGGGCAAGAAGTCGGAATTGCAAATCCTTGCCTAAGTCTCTCATTGGAGGGGCCGTAACTATTAGTGCAACAAAATTATGCAATATGTTTTCAATGATTGTGAAAGCTGATGTGGAGGAGAATAAGTGGACAAAGTTTAAGAAATATAAAAAATGGGTTTTTTTAATTGTCAGAACTTTCCATTGTTCGGTGTTTTCTTGAACTTAGCCCGATCGTATCTCTTTACTGAAAAAGTATATAAATATAAGATTCGGCAGTTTGGTAGATAAGTATGTGAAAAACGTAATGCGGGTTTTTTTGTCGCTCTGCTACAAGGCTTTTTTGTGATAAAGACCTTCAAAGTAAAGAAAATAACGTTTCCTGGGCCAATTTTGAGGCTTTTTATAAAAACATTTACGCTACCCACAAAAACTAAAAATACCTGAGCAGAAGCAAAAACATGCACCTATTTAGTTAAAGAAATTTCAGCTACTTAACTTTAATATATTTTGTGCAATTCATAACGAAAGTTGGCCAAAACAGCAGAGCGGATGAGCGCTCTACTCCACCTCTTCGTCATTATTGATTTCCTGTGCTTCGAAAATAATTTTGGCGGCAAAACAAATTGCGGATCCCTTCTTTCCAATCATCAGGCAATAATATATAAAATTTTGAAATAAATTTAAGAGGTCGACCAGCCATCGTTTGTTCGATCTTCCGTGGAATCACCCAGCAGAAATGACGCAGACAGTTAAAACTAGGAATAAAGCAGAGACCTTACCTTAGCAGCACGTTAAAGGCATATTGCAGTAAGCAGACCGGCCGAAAAAAATATAGAAACATAGGTAATGTATGGGATGGACAGCTAAGAAAGAACGTCTGCTAACAATCAAATCATGATTTAAGAACTCTCAATAAAATGAAAACAGACGTACGCCAAGATAACGCCTGTTAGGTGAATGCTTGTTCTGTTAAATCCAGCATCGGCACTGTTAGTGCTGTAACTGTTAGAATCTTATTTGCCTGTAAGTCAATCTCGTCGCATGTAATGCAAACTTACATCCACGAGATCCTTCAAATCGCCGATGTGTGAAAGCCATGAGACGCAAAGCAGCCCGCCATTCTTGCATGCTTCAGACTTCGTAACGAAGCACCACACAAGAGGAACTTCGATAATGACTCCACAGCGACATCAGCATGCGTGCGAAAGGCACCGCACGCATTGTAGTACGCGGTACAGGAGAGTGGCTAAGTGGCAAGTGTCATGGCACTGACAAAACTAAAAAAAACAATTGAACAAAAATTCCGCTGGGCGCAGACGTTCGCGCGCTTGTCTGTCGAGACGACGCGAGCGCCACCTCGTAACTCTGCTCAGCCAGTTTATAGGAACGCTCAGAGCTTATCGCCTATCCTCGTTGGAAAACTCTTGCGAGGAGATAAAATAATGTCACTGCCTTTAGTTTTGTTCCGGTGACTTAGTGGCAGCAGTATCAGCTCGAGAAGCTCGAGCTCAGCCAACGTTTGTTGCTTTCGCACGGTGGTGGGGCGATCGCAGTATCTTGTATCTTAAGATACACGATACATTCTTCAATGTATCGGAAATACACATACAGATACTTGTTTTTCGAGACGTATCGCGATACAGATACAAGATACCCAAAGAGTATCTAAGATAGTATCGAAGATACATGTATCTTCGATACTGCCCAGCACTGAGTACCACATATGTAAAATCCTTACAAGCATGGCGACTTTCTGTGAAATGACGAATGCTAAACAGCAATATTTCTTCTTTGCCTCATATCACGCAAGGGAAGAAAGCTACTCGAATGAAGCTCATTTGAAGCCGTCATGCCTATTTATTTTTTGAAAAGTACTTACATCTGGGCGACTTGGTACCGATTGCAGCACGTAGACATCGAGAAAAGAACAGAACTCCGAATTGCTCCCGCAAATACGGTATAATGCGAATACTTCGGTACGCATACTATCGTCGGTTGACTGATAAGACACAAAAACTGCTACAGGCCGCGCAAGACTGCTGCGGTCTACCGAGTGCCATTAAGTTGCCGCACATATACGTCTACCAAGGGGTCGCTGTATTGTGACACATATCTGAGCACGAGTTGGCTGTCTGCAAATCGTCAAGCACCATTTGGTTTATTATCATAGGCGTGCGCACAGGGGGGGAGGGGGGGCAGGGGGGGGGGGGGGCGGCCGCCCCCCCTAATCACCTAAGAGGGGGCCGCAAAATCTGCCCCGTACATTGGACCCTTCTAGTCCACCTAAGAGGGGGGGGGGGGGGGCGCAAAATCTGCCCCATACATTGACTTACATCGTAGAGCATGTAGCGCGAAAATTACGGGGACACAAGGAAGCAACATAAACACGAGACGAGCGCTAACTTCAAACTGAAATGTATTCTCAGAATCCACGCCTATTTACAAACCAGCAGAGATCAAAACAGCACATCGTCACCCAAGAACGTACATCGTAATCCACATGAATAGTATGACAACATCTTGATCTGCTCTTACACAAAAATGATACAAGCAAAAAATATATAACGGAGCCCAGATAAGCTAAAAATTGAACGCGAGCGATTCAGTACACGTGCTCAAACTAGAGACTTTTTTATCGCGCGGAAAGCAGTAGTGCCCGGTTAGTTGTAAGGAACGCTAACTCACAAGGGTGTAGGCTCAAGGAAGGCTGGCTGACACAATCGAGATCGTTCTTTGAATCAAAAAACCAGCTTCAAATTGTTTTAAAGGTCGTAAAAGCAGGAGCAGTGCGTGCACCAAAGGCACGTACGTTAGGCAAAAAAACATTTCGCGGTCATACCATACATCCACGGGCTATCTCATCGCGTGAAAAAGGTGGCGTCGCGTCATGATGTTTGACATTGTTTTCCACCGCAAAAAAACAAGGTGGGTGCCATTTGTCCAAGATTGCAGAGGCGCATGTGCAGTAAGGAGGACCCCAAAAAGGCTAGTTGTACCATTAAGCACGGTATGCGTTTGTTTCTTGCACCTGCAATGTTGTTTATTGCATTCCTTTTTCATGCGGACGTAAATACATTGGCCAGACGGGCAGGTGTTTGAACATTAGGCTCAGAGAGCATTTCAGCTCTCTCAAAGGTTCACCATACTCGCATCTCGCGATGCATTGTCGGCAGTGCGGCTGCCACGCGCTTTTAACTGACACAACAGTGGTGTACCGAAACCGTAATAAGGTGTCCAGAGAGATCGTGGAAGCGTTTTTGATTCAAAAGAACGATCTCGATTGTGTCAGCCAGCCTTCCTTGAGCCTACACCCTTGTGAGTTAGCGTTCCTTACAACTAACCTGGCACCTACGCTTTCCGCGCGATAAAAAGTCTCTAGTTTGAGCACGTGTACTTGAATCGCTCGCGTTCAATTTTTAGCTTATCTTGGCTCCGTTATATATTTTTTGCTTGTATCATTTTTGTGTAAGAGCAGATCAAGATGTTGTCATACTATTCATTGTGGATTACGATGTACGTTCTTGGGTGTCGATGTGCTGTTTTGATCTCTGCTGGTTTGTAAATAGGCGTGGATTCTGAGAATACATTTCAGTTTGAAGTTAGCGCTCGTCTCGTGTTTTATGTTGCTTCCTTGTGTCCCCGTAATTTTCGCGCTACATGCTCTACGATGAATTCTTACAAACTCGCCCAGATTTCCGTTCTCGTAACATTGACTTAGTAGGGTGGGGGGGGGGGGGCGCTACGATGAACCTTTGCCCCCCCCCCCTAATGGGGAACCCTGCGACGCCTATGTTTAGTATGTATAGTTCTTGCATCTGTACCCCTCGCTAACGAACACGCGCATCATTTCGACAGACATGGAAGAAAGTCAGTTTCGTCTCAAGGGCGAAGCAGTGAATTTATACGAAACTAAGCCTTGCATAAACATCCGGCCTTTCGTGACACAACAAAACACTGGCGTAAGGAAACGCGGCCGAGCGATCGAACAGACCTTTCGTTCTATCTATCGCTTCAACGCTTAACTAAGCGATGAGAAACACAGTAAGAACAAAGGTGTGAGCAGTGTGCTAATCCTTGTCATGATTGGCGCGCGCGACCGCGCCTGACCGTTCAAAGTACAAAGTTCCTGCAGAATCCACCGTAGCCCCTCCCTCCGAGATCCCACAGGGCATTCCGCACAACGGAAGATTCTCGTCGTGTTTCCTCTCCCATTGAGCCCGATCGTCGGTGCTCTCGCCTGGTTTCACTCGCGCATAAAACATACGACGCTGGGCGTCATATGTATTTTATACAGAACCTTACTTTATACTGAACTTCACAGTGACAGCGACGACAAAAATTCCACATAATTGATATCACAATAAAACTAACAGATTAATTCATAGAGGCAGAAACATGGTCGACGGGTCGACGCTTGTCTCAGCCAGCCATCCATCACTGTTCATATAAACAAAACTCACAGGGTCCCTTATGCACTCACCTAAGACGACTGGAAGGCGAAATCCATCTTTTTTCTTCTCAGTCGATGTACTGATCCTGCCCGCCACTTACCGAAAGCTTTCTGCACCTAACGTGGTCTTGTACTGCCTCCAGGATTGCAGGCACCTCACGTGGTTCGCACTGCCTCCGCGATCGGTCACCTTTGATCAAGCTATGATACCATGTGATGACGTCATAGTGTGACGTCACAAATTTTGCATCTGTGACGTCATCACGTGATGATTTTTTGTGCCACCGTGATGTTCCGTATTGGTGCATTCAGACGGCGGACCGAATCCGGATGTGGCGGGACGGACGGCGCGTCACGTGGACCTCGCATCAGCGATTCCCCTCGTCCGCGATCGTCCGCGTGGCTCGCGGAAGGATGACCCCAACCTGTTTTTCACATCGAGATTCTGGCGGCGGAACACCGCAGATTTAGCTGACAAATAGGCTGGCAACCAGTACACTTTTCGTATGCTCGAGCCCTACGGCTGTCCTCGCAGTTGATTTCAGCTCTGCGGCGCGTGTACGGTTTATTTCTGCGGCCGTATGCTAAGGCGATCACCTTGAGATATATATCTCTTTTATGCGCGCTGATTCGCAGGTTGAAGAGTAGCGGTTACAGTTGTTCGCTTTAATTGCACACGCATGCACACGCAGGATTCTTCGGCAGGCAAAGTGGCGCGGTTGCCGAAAGCGGTTGCGTCAGAACACGGCCCATGTTTGAACACTGATATTAAGGTCAATATGCGAACACGAGAGAAGGAAACATAATGTGAGCAGTGCAATGTGCACTGTCGGTACCTGGTCCGCAAAAGAAAAAAAAGACTGCCGATATGGGGGCTATGGTGGCATATCGGTGGTATCACTGTATCCTCCCCGGTGTGCGGGGCCCCACGCGTGAACAGCAGCGAGGTCAGTCTCCAGCAGCTCTCTGTAAAGCAGATTCTTCTTTTCATTCAGCCATTTCGCCAACAACACCGATTTCACCGAAACAAATTACAGTCCTCGACAATACTCGACAAAGCTCGGCGAGCTTCGCGATCATGGGCTTCCATGTGTTGAATACTCTCAAAGCGGTCTGCTGACAGCGGGCACAGGTGAGCGCAGAGTCTGCGGTCGAGAGTAATCCGGCTGTTCTCTCCTAGGACACCATCGTCGTGTGGATGCGCCTGCATGCGGATTATCCGCGGATTAGCCGTCCGCGTCCACGACGAATCCGGATTCAGTCCGTCGTCTGAATGCACCATATCAAGTCCAAGTCTATAACATTGCCCCACGCGTCGTGTTTCTATGCGCGAGTGCAAGCACGCGATGGCTGCCGACGATCGCTGCTGAAGGAGACAGGAAACAGCGGCTTTTTTTTTCGTCTCGCGAAAGGAGCATGTAAACAGGAGCTGGAGGGGAGTGGCGGGGGGGGGGGGGGGCGAGGGCTGCCTGGCTTCGGCAGTAAATGCGTACTTTGACCGACCGGGCGTGGTTGCCCACGTTCTCGTCGCCACATCTCTAGAGGGGCAGCGGACGGCTCATACCTTTGTACATGTTGTGCTCTCATCGCAAAGCTTGCGTTGAAGTCATGGACAGCACGAAAGTCACCTCGCTCGGTGCAGCGGCCACGTTTCCTAAAAGAGCGAGCTGCTAGCCTTACGAGTTCGTATAACATTCGAATTTGTTGCAATCGGATTCATTGCTTCGCGCTTTGCGACGAAAACTGCGACTTTTCGGTTACAGTTCCACACCAGGATGGTCCTGTGATAAGCACCTGAGTGTTATATTGTTCTTGAAACGAATTGGTTAAGAGTTTGCGTTTGTGTAGTCTGTTCTTTCTTAGTCCTCAGTTTGTCGGTGCAGTTAACGTGAACCAGTTATTTTTCTCCAGGTCCAAGCCTCGTTTCAAGTCAGCACACCGTACAAAACGGTAAGAATTTTTTAAATGTAAGCTTCCTATCATCACGGCAAGTAAGCGTAAACGTTGAGAGCTCGTTTACATCGGTCATTTACAGTTTTTATCTTTACTTCACTGTGATACCACTGATTTCTGCTGCCTTCGATCTGCCGCAGTTACATTTTAAAAGCAAATGCGCGGAGCACATCACCAGGGCGTGGTATTTGGTGGAAATGGTTTTGTTCGCGAGATGTAGTAGTTTTGAAAGACTGCTGATTTGTCCTGGTTATTTGTCTGTTTTCGTTGCCTTATCGTGTTCTGTACCTCTTCTGTGATGCCTGATGCTTGAACCATGTAGTGGTCTGCAGTATTGTCAATATAAATTTAAGTAAAATAGTATGTACCCGCGGAATTGGTGAGTATATCACTGATTATTCTGTACGACTTCAAATGACCAGCGCAGTTACTGGAGCATTAGGCCTTGTGTCGGTTACTACAGTCGGTTAGAACCTAATAATAAACACAAGCTCCGCCCCCGCAATCGCGGCGCGCCTGTAATTCATCTGTGCAAGACTGTCGTGCTCAGTGGTTTTCATTCTACACATAAGTACTTTTTCGCCGTTATGTAATTACTACGCATACTAGGAATTGAAAGTACGTTGTCCGTTGTTAAAATGTTAAGTTTTACTGCCGCAAGTGAAGTCGGAACCTTTGCCGAATATTTGCCAGGAAGTTCAAGTTTTCGACCGAGAACTAGCGACAGGAACATGTGCGTGTGGTGGGAAAGTCACTGTCACCAAATACGCTAGAACTGTTTGGCGCCATGTAAATAGTCGATTGCCATTGGATGCGGCATTTATGCAAATTATCTGTGGGTTGGGACAGCAATGGCTGTAGGCAGAATCTTACATTTATGTTTAGGTTGTAACCGGCTATATACTTTACCGCGTGCGCAACTCACGCCAAACGGTTCATCGGTTGTTCTTTCTGCCTCCCGTCTCTATATCGCACGCAGTTTCGACCGAGACGGTGCCTTTCGACGAGCACCGCCAGCCAGGGCCATTCTCATCGAACACCACGGTTGCCTCGGACGTAGCCTCGACCTCCAGGGATCAACAGGCTGCTGTACCAACCGGACAAGCAGGATCACCCGCGACGCACAGGGACAAGCCCGACCTACAGGACCACACTCGACCGCCATCAAGACCAGCACGACCAGGCGCCGCTACAAGACCAGCACGTCTCTTCAACGAGTTCCGACCCTAATTCGGAAACTCAAGGTTCCAGGAGCCGAAGTCCATTAAACGACGGGTCCTGAAGTGTACGAGCCAAAGTACAGCAGGTCTTCCTCGTCTCTGGACTGATTTTAGGATAACGTGATGGAGCGGCTTCTGGACACGCGTCCAATATTCCTGTGCCATGCTCTGGGCTAGCTCCTCTACTACTGCCATGAACTGTCAAGCCAACTCACCCACGGCCGTGACGACGTTATATGAACCAGCTAGTGAAGGTTGACTCACGCCATCCAAGTGCTTCAAATTGTTTATCCAGTACAGCGTAGATTTCCGTACATTGTTTGCCTTATCGCGTGGTCTACGTGATTGTGTGTGCATTGATCTTTTAACGCGCACACTAGGCCCGCTTCTATTTCGCGTATAGCTCGCAGTCGAGTGGCTGACTCTGTCAACAAGGCAGCCAGCGCAAGTATTTTTTACAGACGGTTCAGACCGTCTACTGTCGTCTTCAGACGAGTTTCTCGCGGCAGGCTACATTACGCAAAGAGACAGTCAGGAGAAAAAACTACTGGTCTTCATGTAAAACGTTCCGAGCTGAAGTGGCCAGCATGTCGGTTCAAGGGCTTCGCAGTAACGCTTGAACGCATTTGTGTTCTCAATTACGTAGAACTGCAGCGCAGTTCTGCATGAGTGTTGTATAACGCACATTCCAGTGTCTTATCGCACGCGTGGCATCTTGGCTACTAAATTAACGAGTTTTTCCTGTGGAGTGTTTGCTTGTTTACTCGCGTCGTGTAAATAGCACATGTGTTAGCATGTGCTGAGTTGATGCTAAACTCCAGTTTCACCGAATACCAACTTGCCAAGCAGCCGTAGCAAGCGTAAGGATCACGCTGACGTACACACCCAGGGGTACATTTACTGCGATAGTACATTCGATCTGCGTAACATTCAGAATAATAATCTGGCCAATTTCTATAATTAAACAAAATTCACCTGGACTGTGTCCCAGACGCCTGTCGGTGTGTGCGGCGACAGACCATATTTTTCATGCTTCGTATAGACCAGAGCACAGCGAATTCCATGCCCATCGCATATGATGATTGATGAGGATGTGTCATCATCATCATCATATTTGCATCGCTCGTCGCGCCATCTATCGCACACGCGACGAAACAACACGCGCGGGCTGCCACGCCAGCAGACGCTACACAAAGCAAACGTGAAACTTCCGAAACTCAGCCCGTCGGAGAGCGTGTTTCGCGTCTTTTCTAGCCTGGACATTTTCGCTGATTTTATTGAACACCAAGACATCTTCCTCATGCAAGTCCACAATGTGCAGTACGTGCTGAGTGGGCTGCGGAAGCAAACCTCGTCAGGATACGTACGCTGTTACATTTGTAAAAAAAACGTTCTCGCTGTAGTACGCGTGAATCGTAATTGCAGTGCAGCTCGCGAAAGAGTGAAACGATTTTTGTTGCCCCATATTACAAGTTGTGCACAAGTTTTGTGAAAGCTCACATTTCAGCATGCATCGCGTAATAATTAGAGGACGCTTTACGGGTAGTTTCGCGGAACGTAACTTTTGTTTCACGGCGCTCTTACAATAATGCATCTTGCTGACAAAAGCGTGCTATCAGAGAGTAATAACCTAAGTATCGTTCAGCGATCCCTTTTGGAAGCTACCTGCGCTATTTTATTCTTGTAACGATGGTGCTTTACAAGCGAAACTGTGCCACTCTTAGTTAAGCCGGTTAGCTAGGCCTGCGATGTAAAGACACTGGCGCGAGTACTGTTTACTTACGTGCCATATATGTATTATGTGCAGCTGGATGCCTCGTGTCCAAATGAATTTGGGGACATCAAACACTGAAATGAAAGCACGAAATTCTGGCCAGCTGTTGAGGAGCACCGTGCCATTTATTACCTTTTGAAGGCGAAATCTCGAAGCGTGGATGCCATCAAAAGCACTAAAGCTTAATACTACGTTGAAAGTGGCAAAGCATGCTGATTGCTTGTGCTTGAAAGCACTGCCTAGCACTAGATTTTCGTCAAAGGAAACGCTCAAAGGTATGAAGTGCGCCCCACACAAAGCTGACGCCTGCGTTCAACCCAGCTGCGTGTCACGCAAATTAGTTTCGCAAAATGAAATAGGTGGGTATCACACTGCAGAATACACGCAGTTAGTGTACTTACTCGCGCATTTTCACTCGGCTCCTAGTTTTTTTGCTTGAATTACGGTTATCCACTCGCGGCGAAGCTGAAACACCGCACCGGCACTATTTCCGTGGCGCGTCGTAATCGTCGCAGACAACGCTATATCCCTTTGTTGCACAGCTTGTTTTGGCATCCAAAGACGACGAAGTAGTGCCCAGACGAGCTCATATACGCTGAAGCGGTGTGACGGGTACTTTTTTCGCTCTTTAAAGGCTCAGAACTGCAGCTTGCCCTGTTTACTTGGTGCAGCCCGCCGCGCGCCTTGGCAGCCCCGGTCAGCCCGGCGTCTGGGTGCGAGAGTATCCGCTCGGCTCGCCAGCAGCCTGGGTGCGAGACAGCGTGCTCTGGTGTATAGGGGCATAATAAAAAGCCTACGGATCTAGATATATTTCTAGGCAAGAAAGTTGTAGTTAGTATTGAGCAGTTTGAAGCACAGCTCGTCTGCTCAGAACTGGAGGTGCAGTTGGCACTTGGGTTATGTCCGGCTAGCAGCCGTAACCAGTGGGGCCCTGGACTTGGGCCCCACCCACAATAGTCCACGTCCCCCTCTACTATCGTTTAATATAGTTTCTGTTTCTTCTCAACAACAGGGGGAGGGGGTATTTGCGGCAGATTGATTACTGCTAATGGTCAAGACGTTTGTGCGGAGATAACCCCGAGCCATGGAGCACTGCTGCGTTAAAAAGCCGGCAGATCCCACGCATTGTGGGAATCGATGTAATGCGAAGCAGCCAGCAAAGAGCTGCATACATCGTCTTGTATGTCGTTTAGCAAAATGCGTGTCATAGTTTTCATGTTAACCCCTATTATTTATGTTCGTCGCACAGTAACGTCGCGCAATACCAACTTCGGGGTATATCAAGCTAGCGAAACGGCCGCCAGCGTACCTTGAGCGTGGCACGTAAGTCATGACTTTCATGTTAACTCGTGTTATTTATGTTCGCCACAAAGCCACGTCGCAAGATACCAATTTCGATGTATATCAAGCTAGCGAAACGGTCGCCAGCGCACCATGAGCGTGGCATGTAAGTCATGCTGTACATGACATGCGTGTCATTATTTCATGTTAACTCGTGTTTTATGTTCGTCACACAGTCACGTCGCAAATACCATTTTGGTGTATATCAAGCTAGCGAAAGGCCGCCAGCGCACAATGAGCGTGGCACGTAAGTCATGGTGTACATGACATGCGTGTCATGAATTTTATGTTAACTCGTGTTTTTATGTTCCTCACAAAGTCACGTCGCGCAATACCAATTAGGGGTACATCAAGCTAGCAAAACGGCCGCAAGCGCCCCATGAGCGTGGCACGTAAGTCATGCTGTACATGACATGCGTGTCATGATTTCCATGTTAACGCGGGTTTTTATGTTCGTCACACAGTCACGTCGCAAAATACAATTTCGAGTAGATCAAGCTAGCGAAACGGCCGCCACGCCCCATGAGCGTGGCACGTAAGTCATGCTGTACAT
The DNA here is from genome assembly GCF_013339695.2 of Rhipicephalus sanguineus. Taxonomy (NCBI): domain Eukaryota; kingdom Metazoa; phylum Arthropoda; class Arachnida; order Ixodida; family Ixodidae; genus Rhipicephalus; species Rhipicephalus sanguineus. The sequence continues at coordinate 122,282,087 of NC_051186.1, read as the reverse complement.
GACATGCGTGTCATGATTTTCATGTTAACTCGTGTTATTTATGTTCGTCACACAGTCACGTCGGAAGATACCAATTTAGGGTTACATCAAGCTAGCAAACGGCCGCCAGCGCCCCATGACAGTGGCACGTAAGTCATGCTGTACATGACATGCGTGTCATGATTTTCATAAACTCGTTTTTTATGTTCGTGACACAGTCACGTCGCGCAATAGACGTCAGACTCTGGAGTTTCCAAGATGTGTGGCGCCACCGTCAGAGAAGTATTGAGTAGTGCATAGACCAACTCTCTCGCACAGTTTGCTATGGACCAGGTGCAACTAGCGAGCGCGAAAACAACGATTGAGCTTAATATCGCGTGTGTTTGCGCATTTAGCACTTAGAACGAGAGCTGTGAATTGTTCTCCGCTAGTCGGACGCGCCACCGAGCCGTCGTGAAGTGCTTGCTGAATCACTCGCCTGAATGACAGCGAAAACAGCAGCAGACGAGAGCCCTCCGCACGCTACGAAGAAACTCCGCAAAAGACGCACTGTTGCGTTGTGAATTGCCACGGACGTAAAAGACTGAATAACAACGTTCAGTTTACCGATTTCCATAGTTGTCGTACGAAGAAGAAAGGCGAGAGCGCTGGATACGGGCCGTTGCGAGCGTGTTGGGTAAGCGAAGTACCCGCGTTCTCCACAGCCGGTGGCATGAATGTGTGGCTCTGCTGTTGTTTTGCGTAGCCCTGATGCAAAACCGTGGTAACCTTGACTATGAAGCTCAGCAGAGGCTCTGACCGCGGTGCTTGTCGTGTAACACGAAGTGAGCAGCTAGAGGCAGACTGGAGACGCGTGATACGCACACCGCGACGAGTTGGTCGTCACAACACAGCATCGCGGACGTATGTACGTTTTGAAGGCTTAGAGTTCTGGTTCTAACTAGCTAACACCACGTGCGTCATACAAGTAAATCGCAGAATGTTGGTCGTGACCCCCTTCAGGTTCGTTTCGCCCGTGTCCTCCGCGGTTGCCGTAGCTATCTCGGAGGCCACGGTTTTGCCTTTGATTGTATCCCGCGAAAGTGGACGCGCACGTATCCCCATTTGCAGTACATACATACGGAAGACGACCATCAAGAGACCATTTGAGGATGCGTAATAAAACACTCCAATGCACAGGAAGCGAGAGATGAATTAAGGGAGAATTCAACTGAAAAGGCGAAAATCGCCGGAGTTCGCCCCTGATGAACCGAGTTTTGTACCACTGATCGTAAGAAGCATAGCTAGGTAAATTGATCGTGTATGTAGGTACTTTATCGCTGTGGCATACGTATATACCCGATTTTAACGGCATTTAGGCTCTAGAGAACGGATGTCGGAGGGCTGCCTCGAACTCGGTGTCGTGTGATGCTCGCTTGTACTTGCGAGTTGCAGCGCGCGGGAATAACTAAAACTTATTTTGCATTGTACTCGCAGTTCGCTTTGATCAGCTTCCTTTGTTTCTGAAGCGTGGATTGGCGGAAGAAGCTTTCCAGGTCCTTGATTTTCAGGAAACCGCGCCTCGACACTAACGAAAGAGGAGGGTTATATTGCGGCCTATGCACATTCGCTTGCGGGCGGCTCTCTTTGCACTACCCAGTTAGTGCCAGGCAGGGCTGGGCAAAGATACTTTGAAATTGTATCGCGATACGATACAAGATACTCAGGCAAGAAGTATTTGAGATACAGATGCAAGATACCACAACGCCGATTGTATCCGATACGATACATTCCAATTGTATCTTAAGATACTTCGATACATTCGGGAATTTGTTATTATATATTTGTATATACACGGCAATGTAGCGCTAAACGGCGATGCGCGAAAATGATCGCTTGAATGTTTATTAACTACGACCAATTTTGTTTCACTTGAATGAAATATGTGTTAGTATCTCCAAAGTTTTGTATTTCTTGCTGAAGGTATATTACTTTTTTCCGAAACAACTTATCGGAGTTGATTTAGCTGCTTACCATGACAGCTCTTTATAGACTTATTCTCTGATAACGGTGTTTGCTTGCCGCTTTCCTTAATTGGGTGGAGTCGATGCTTTGCTTGCCGACCAGCTAGTGGGCTGCCGGCTTCAATAAGATGCCTCCGCACAATCGTGCAAGTACCGTCGTTAAGTTCTACCTTGCCCGTAAACGTATCACGGTTTTCGCAATACCCGATCACCGGACAGGTGTACATCAGCGAAGACGCTGCTATAGCGACATTCTTTGCGATGCATCGTGTGTACGTAGGGGACATAAAACTGCAATTTCTTTTATATTCTACTTATCTGCTGACGTAAAGCTTTCGTTAGCGACGGTACTCAGTAATACGCGATCTTTAAAAAAAATATTTCATGAGAGAACATCTGCAGCACAGAAAACTGGTCAGACGTGTTCTATATAGTTGCACAAAGTGCCACAGGACACCGCCGCTATTCACACTATATTGCCGCTTAAGCTCCGATTACCTGGTGATTAGTAACAGTAAAAATATTTAGACAAGACTAAGAAATAAAAACAAATATAACTAAGTAAAATAAAAAACGCGGATTGGTATCAAACACAGCGAATAAGCATAGGAACCCGATACAGGCGTCACCCCCAAGAGCTAATAATGATTGCTGTGTTTAACGTTACACAGAACCACGATATTACATAGCTGCCGCGCCAGAAATTTCGACCACGTGGTGTTATAAAACTTAAATATAAGCACACGGGCATCGAATGGCGGCGGCCGTGACCTACGGGTTAGCAGTCAAGCAACGTCGGGTAACCCCTAATAGCCATGAGGATTAGGCATTTAAGGTAAGGCCCCCGAAAATTCAGTGCCTATGTCAAATAGCTTAAACCGACTCGTTGAGACGCTCATTAGAAAAATAGAGTATTTTGTATAACGTTTCTCCAGTCCATTTGCTAACATCTTTGAGATGGCTCATAATAATTTACGTTGTTATCACGAAAACTCAAATTCGCTATTTTACTAAGCAATAAGCGGAATTTTTGTTCCTGTGTACTCCAAGCACGCGCAGATTATTATATATTTGTTCTCAACGTCGCCGTGACATAACAGTACACTTAAGTAGAATATAAGTCTGTAAACAGTAGAAGAAATGATGGAGACAGCTAAAAGTGTAAATAAAGCAGAGAGCTTACCTTACCAGTACGCTAAAGGCATATTGGCGTAAGCACACCCGCAAAAAGCAATACAGACACATAGGTAATGTATGGGATGGAAAAGGACAGCTTAGAAAAAGCTTGTGCTAACAATCCAATTATGATTTTGAAAACTCATTGAATAAAAGAAAAATAGACTTACGCCAAGATAGCTTTTGTTAAGTGAATGCTTGTTCTGCGAAATCCAGCGTTGGTACCTGTGGCGCTATACCTGTTCGAATCTTGTTTGCATATGTCAATCTCATTGCATGTAAGTGAAACTTTCATCGACGAGGTCCTTCGAATCGCCGATTGTGTGAAAGCACGAGACGCAAAGCAACCCTTTTCTTGCATTCTTCAGACTTCGTAACGAGCACACGCAAGAGAAACTTTGATAACGACACTACAGCGGCATCAGAATTGTGCAAAAGACACCGCACGCATTGGAGTACGTGGCACAGGACAGTGGCTAAGAGCGAAGTGTCATAGCACTGACACAACTAAAAAAAACCGTGAAGGCAAAATGTCCTCTGGGCGTAGACGTCCGCGCGTTTGTCCGTCGAGACGACGCGAGCGCCACCGCGTGACTCTGCTCCCTCAATAGGGACAGAGATGAGCTCAGAGCTCATCGCCTGCGCTCGCGGAAAGATAAAATCATGTCACTGTCCTTTAGTTTTAACCTGGTAGCTTAGTGGGAGCAGTATCAGCAAGCGAGGTTCAACCAACGTTGTTTCGCACCGTTTTGTTGGCGATCACAGTATCTTGTATCTTAAGATATACGATACATTCTTCAATGTATCGGAAAATACAGATACAGATACACGTCTTGCGAGACGTATCGCGATACAAATACAAGATACCCAGAAAGTATCTAAGATAGTATCGAAGATACATGTATCTTCGATACTGCCCAGCACTGGTGCCAGGGCTACGATGAGGGCGCTGGTGGCGGTGTTTTTCGCAGCGCCGCCTGGGCAGAGTCTGACGTCTATACCAATTTCGAGGTAGATCAAGCTAGCGAAACGGCCGCCAGCGCAGCGATGAGCGTGGCGCGTAAGTCATGCTGTATATGACATGCGTGTCATATTTTCATGTTAACTCGTGTCATTTATGTTCGTCACACAGTCATGTCACAAGATACCAATTTTGTGTATATCAAGCTAGCGAAACGGCCGCCAGCGCACCATGAGCGTGGCATGTAAATCATGCTGTACATGACACGCGTGTCATGACTTTCATGTTATGACTTGTCATTTATGTTTGTCATACAGTCATGTTACGCCATACCAATTTTGGTGTACATTCGATTAACCAAGCGACCAGGAGAGCACAAAGTCGTAGGCGGCTAGATAGATAGTAGATGATAGATAGATAGATAGATAGATAGATAGATAGATAGATAGATAGATAGATAGATAGATAGATAGATAGATAGATAGATAGATAGATAGATAGATAGATAGATAGATAGATAGATAGATAGATAGATAGATAGATAGATAGATAGATAGATAGATAGATAGATAGATAGATACGTTCAAAGTCGCAGAAGTTCACTAAGAAATGCTTCGCATTTAAAAATAAAAGCAGAATGTTGAAAAGCCGCCGCACAAGAGTGACAGAGGCCGGCAGCACTACAGATGGCACAGGAAAGCCTGGCCTTCACTGTTTGTTTGGTTTCCTTGGCGGGGCACCACTCTAAGGCGCAGACGTCTGAACGTCATTGCCGAGTCAATGCTACACGTAACGTGGACGATCACAATGATCGTGAACGAGGAGGCCACGGGAAAAGAGCACAGACAAACCCATAGTCTATTCTTTTAGGTTACAGGTGGCGTGTGATATAAGTTTTATCAACGCAAGTATACAGCTGTCAGCGCGCTTAACATGAATGCTCCGCAGCGAGGGCTGAAACGGTTTGATTGACGCCAGCAGCCGCGTAGCTTTGGGCTCTGCTGCCGAGATGTTACCAATACATGTCCACATACTAACCAAGTTCTAGGGGCAACAGCCCCTAGAACTTCGCGGCGGGCATCAGTCAGACCAGTCCAGGCCACGCTGCGGATCGTTCGTGTTAAGCGTGCTGACGACTGTACTTCTCGTGCATTTTTCTAATAAAAGATCACAGTTTCGCCGCAGCGGCGAAGCAATGAACGCGATAGCAACAAATTGGAATGTAGCGCGAAGAATGGAAAGCAGCTCGAAATTTCCAGAGCGTCGCTCAAGAGCAAAGGACGCACGAAAAGAGCACACAGGACGAGCGCGAACTATCAAGTGTGACAGTTCTTACTTATTTCTGTGTGAACAGCGTGCTCGTTTCGCAAGCGCGGCCGCTGCAGCGAGCGAAGTGACCTTCGTACGCTCTGTTACTTCAGCACGGACATCGCGGGGAAAGCACAAGACATACAACCCCCCCCTCCCCCACGAGGTAAGCGCGCACGCGGCGACCACGCCCTGTAAGGCGATGTGCACGGAAGCGCGCGCGCGCAACTCTACGAGCGCAGCGATGACCTTCAAAGCGCCCCCCTCGCGCACTTCGCGCCATCTCGCTGGTGAGCAAGAAAGCATGCTGAAGTAAATAGTGCATATAAATAGCTCGCCGTTAGCACGCTGAGAGACGGTACTCTTCGTGGCCTAGCCGCGCTGCGGAGCGAGAGCTCACCCATTCGATTCCGCGCGTCGGAAAGTATTTTTGAAGAATTATTTTCTGTGTTGCTTTCATATATATATATATATATATATATATATATATATATATATATACGGGACATGACGGCGACGCCGACGGCAAAAACCAGCCGAGAGTGTAGTGTCCATAGAATTGCTATCGCAATAAAAACGTCACATTTCACTGGCACTTCAGATGAGGAAATCGCTCGTAGCCACATATTGGCTACGAGTGAGGAAACCAAACAAAATATATATTCTAAATCTGGCAGATGAACAGCGTTACTATCGCTGTGCATGGGTTCAAAGCAGGAGGAATCGCCGAAGCCTGCCGTCTTTATTTATTTTCAGGACCCAGCAAGTGTGCACATAAGTTTTCAATCACTGCACCGTCGGAAGGGGTTCGTGCATGGCGCATGCGTATAGGCTTCTATGAAGCGTTCGCCCGTGCATGCTTCGCCGCAGCAAGGACTCCTGTGGGAGAAACACGATGCAGTAACTTCGCTAGCTTAGAACTTACCATGAAAAAAAAAAATTGGCGAAGCGCGCAAGGCTTGAAACAATGAAACTGGACGATTCTGAAGACTAATCTGGTTGCTTCTATGTTGTTTCTAGGCGTTAACTAGGTGATGCAGGTTCTAGGTTGCTTCTAGGTTGTTGCTAGGCTTTAGCTAGGTGATGCTAGGTTATTTCTACGTTGATTCTCAGCACACTTGTCCCCTCTTTCCTCCTTGCTCTCTCTATTCTTTTTTCTCTCCTTCCCCCTCCCCCCGTGTAGGGTAGTAAACCGGGTACCACCTGGTCAACCTCCCTGCCTTTCCTTCGCTTTTATCTCTCTCTCTCAGCACATAGGGGTTCGACCTAAACCACAGACAGTCACAGATACGACGCGGTTGTCCAAACTCCAGTGACAGAAACTCGCGCTGAAACCGAGCGTTCTCACCTCTCATAGGTCTACGGGCACGTTGTCGTTGGCGTAGGCCTTCCATCGCATCGGGTTCTCGTAGCCTCCATTGCCTTTCCCATTCCCTAGTATTCTTTCGTTGTACATACTCGGGGTCTTCGGCTCGCCGCCGTCGCTTCGCAGTCATTTGTTGGGCTAGCTGTTGCCTTCTTCGTTTTACAGCGAAAGCTGTTATGAGATCATTTCACCGGCCGTTTTTGGCGCCGTAGTTGTCCGCCGCCACCGCCGCTGCCGCCGCCGCCGCCGCCGGTGTCCGTAACCAGTATCGCTCGAAATAAGAAAAAAAATGGAACGAGGTTCGAACCTGGGTCCTCTGCGTGGGAGCCCAGTATTCAACATCTGAGCCATGCCGGTGCTTGAAACTGCTTTGCAAAAAAAAAACACCAGGCCTGCGCTGAAACCGCAGCACAGTCACAGCGAAAGCTGGAAGAGCGGCGTTTCTCCTGGGGCTACATTACAAGTACTTTAGAAAGGTACCCACTACGCCATAAATCACAATTTTTCTGAAGTTGGGAAGCATCTACTAAGCCATCATCATCATATCTGGGGGTTTAACGTCCCAAAACCACGATATGATTATGAGAGACGCCGTAGTGGAGGGCTCCGGAAATTTCGACCACCTGGGGTTCTTTAACGTGCACCTAAATCTAAGTACACGGGCCTCAAACATTTTCGCCTCCATCGAAAATGCAGCCGCCGCGGCGGGATTCGATCCCACGACCTTCGGGTCAGCAGTCGAGCGCCATAAACACTAGACCACCGTGGCGGGGCCATCTGCTAAGCCATTATTCGTCATTCTGTGGAGAGCGAGGGACCACCTACACGTCTGTAAGGCATTATGTGCACTTTGTTGACGCGACGACTGGTGACGATGAAGAATTGTGGCTCAGCCCTTTGTAACGGGTTGGAATCTTTAAACGGCCCACCAGTTAGTCAACAAAGTGCACATAATGCCTTACAGACGTGTAGCTGGTGCCTCGCTTCTCCTCAGAATGACGAATAATGGCTTAGTAGATGCTTACCAACTTCAGAAAAATTGTGATTTATGACGTAGTGGGTACCTTTCTAATGTACTTGTATTGTAGCCCCAGGAGAGCTTAACGGGCTCTAGAAACGCCGCTCTTCCAGCTTTCGCTGTGACTGTGCTGCGGTTTCAGCGCAGGCCTGGCGTTTTTTTAGTGAACCAGTAGTGAACCAGTGAACCAGTGAGATTTACCCAATTTCTGTGGCACATACCCGTTTATGATTATGGTAGTGCCACGGGTGGAGTTTTCTGGATGGACTCGAAAGGAACGATTTGCTAAACAGCTTAGCTGTTAGAAATTTGCTGATTCGCCTTACCGCTTACTGTTATGTTCTCAACAGCAGATGGTTGGTTCCTGGTGCGTTAAAGGAAAGTAGATACATTATTTCAACGTGAATATCGCAAAAATTGAAAAGAATTGACCCCTAGACCCTGTCCAACTTTGAACTCTTTTACTGCGACGGTATAGCAGTCTTATCGAAGCAGACAACCGCCGTCTTCGAAAAAAATAAAAGTATTTGCCTCAAAGATAACTTTATTCTCGTGTGTTGCAGCTTTTCCTATATATAGTGGCCTTAAAAATGCACGCACAAATTTCAGTATTCCCAAAGTTTGCAAGGAATGTTATAGATTCCAAAGAAATTTATACACGGTAAAAGAAAAGAAAAGAAACTCCTAGCATGTCGGAGCTCCCAAATGTGCGCCACAAAAAGCTGGATGTTTAGGTTTGATAGATAGTATATCATTAAGAGAGCTCGTGCGACAGGTTCCACAGCCTGTGATAGGCCAGTTTTATCATTCGCAAGTTATTCTTTGTACTTGGGCACTGCGCTGAGTTCTCGTCGTAGAATGTTACTTGCAAAATGTTACGCGTACGTGATTTGCGAATTTGATTTTCTTTTTTATGATTATTCTTGCTGTTATTTTTGTACCCATTTCTGCTAAGCGTCGACCGCTGACCATGAAGGTTAGGTGTCAGCAGCTCACGCTGGACAGTTAACAGTGCGGTCAACAAAGAAATTTTCCTTTTTCTTTTTCTCCTTCTTTGTTACATCTTCCCCAAATAAACAGCCACTTAGTAAAGAGGAATCGACAACCGCCCATTTGTAGCGCGAAACCACAAGGAAATTCCTACGGATTTCTCAGAAAGAAAGCTTCTTAGTTCCCGAAAAATTCGTCCTGGTCCGGAGATCGAACCCGGGACCAACGCCTTTGCGGGGCGGCTGCTTTACCACTTTAGCTAACCAGGCAGCTAGCAGTTGGCAGCGCCAGAGCGAATTAATCGACAACTCGAAGAGCATGGAGACAATATTGAGTCCGCAGTATACCAATTTGCAAACAACGCCACTTACTACCACTTTATGAGACAGAAGTATCTGTAAATAAACATAATCGTGAATATCTAGACCCAATTTGAGAACGCACGCACGTCATGATGGATTTTAAGGCGAAAGCCTTAAACGCCTCGTATCAAACGCGAAAAATGATCGTCGGCGTCGGCAGCGTTAACACGGGTGATGCAAAAAAGCATCATCACGTGACGACGTCACCACATGACGTCACAGGCAGCCAGAATTTGTGACGTCATCATGGCGTCACTACGACATCTCATAAAGTGAGGTCAGATGTTGACGTCACCGTATGACATCGTCGTTTAGTCAAAGGTGCGCCGATCACGGAGGCAGTGCAAAACCCGGTGAAGTGCAGAAAGCTTGCAAAGCCTCCGATCCTGGAGGCAGTGCAAAACCACGTTAGCTGCAGAAAGCTTTCGGAAGTGGTCGGGGCAGGATGAATTGATTGACTGAGGAGACAAAGAAGAAGATGGCTTTCGCCTTCGAGTCGACTTAGGCGAATGAATAGGGGACCATGCGAGATTTTACGTTTTACTAAATATACCATGCTCGTTCTTCGCCGTGTCTGAAGCATATCTACCATTAGCTTCAATCGCTCCGCAGCACGACAGAACGTTGCGCTGAAGTTTGTGTATTGAGGCGTTGCCCCAGGCAACAGCCCGGTGTTGTTCTTGGCCTCGCCTGTAGGCAGCTGCGGATCGTCGAATCATCATTGTGAGCGCGAAAGGTTTACCAAGGACAAACACAAAGAGAACAAGCCACACGCGTGGCTTGTGTGGTTTGTTCTATTTGTGTCGTTCTTTGGTAAATGTATCCCGCTACCCTAAGTGATGAATCATTACCAATTAGTCCGATCAAATTTTCTAAAAGATGACAGACGCTTAATTTCAACTACGGTCCGATATCTAATTTTTCTCTTTTTGAGCAAGTAATTGAAGAGGTAATACATGTTCACCTGTCTTGCTACCTAACAAAATTTAGCCTATTTCATCCGAAACAATTTGGGTGTAGACAAGGATATTCGGCAAACTGAGCCCTCATTTACTTCGCAGAAAAATGCAAACTAGGAATTGACAAGCGTAACTTTGTTTTTTTTATATATATATTTTACTAACGCTTTTGATACACTTAACCACGACATTCTCTCCTCTAAACTTGCGTTTTATAGCATTGGTGGCAACTCTCTCAATCTTTCACGCAGTTATTTATCAGATCGTGAGCAATTAATATCCATCCCCGGCATCTATTCTACTAAAAAAAAATAATTAACATCGGCGTTCCACAAAGCTAAATTCTGGGCCCACTTTTATTTCCAGTATACATTGACGACATGACTCTCTTATGTTCGAGTAATTCTCTAAGCAACATTATAACAACCCTTCATGCTGAACTTTTTATGTGTGCTAAAAATATCTTTTGTAAATCCCTCCACTTATTAATTTTTAATGGCAGTCAATAAATAACGCTCAAGTTATGCCACTTTTTACTAACACACATCCTACTCTTCTATCAGTCACTGTTCTTTACTTGGACTTAAGCTGGATTCCTGATTAAAATTCAACCTGAATATTCAAAACTGCAGCAGAAAACGTCTTACGGTATTAGGGTATTACTAAAAGCTAGATGTTATTTTTGACTTGATTACTTTGGTCACCTATAATATGCATTAATTCACAGTCATCTTAACTATTGCGTTGCTTCATATGGTCAACATATCAATGCCATCTTTCTTCCCCTCTAACATGTACAAAAACAAGCATTGCGCATCTTACCTGGAGCAACCAACGTTCTCATGTTACTGATCATAAGTAAGCATGCTAAATGGACTATCTAATCAAATTTATTGTCTGCACATTTGCTTATCGAGCGGTTAAAGACCACAGCCTTCTGAAATTTGTCCTCATCGAAACCCTTACTAATTCGAATATTACGCGCTTTTCCTTAAATAATTTTTTTTACATCCAAAGCACAAAGCCCGACCTAAATATGGTTCTCTAAGACTAGATTTGTTTTAATCATACTTTGGAATTTTGCCGTGTAACATAGGTGTGCTTGTTCTTTATCGCCATAAAAAACACCAGCTTCGCAATTTCATGCTTACCTATAGCACCGTTTATTTAATATGTCTGTGGCAACACACTGCGCCAAACTGGCGCAGCCTCCGCTCGTCGCTATCTAGCCCGACGTGACACGGCTGCATGCTACACCACGCCTCTGATAAGGGACAGCGCCACCGCAGCGTCACCGGAGGGTTACGTCACCGACGGTGGCTATAAAACCAAGCTGCCAAGCTCGGAAGTGTCCCCTTCCTCCTTCGCTACCCGACTGAGTGCGCGTCGGTATGCTCACCACCCGCTGCTGCTTCACTAATAAACAGTTGTTACTTTATGTTGGGATGCGTCCTTCTATCGACACGGCTCACCATCTGGTGACCCGGAAAACGAACGCACCGCACCGCCATGGCCGACCTGGAAGCGCTTGCCGCTCTTCGCCAACACGTTCAAGAACTTCACATCAACTGCAGGCCCTGCAGGAGCAACATCCCGGCAACGTCTCCGCACCCCTGGCCGTACCTGCCGGCGCCGCTGAGGATGTCAGAGCCCCTGCAGGAGGCACCCCGCACGCTGCCTCATACGACACTTGGCGTGTCGCTGTCAAGCTTCCACCGTTTTGGGCGGACTCGCCCGAGGTCTGGTTCGCCCAGGTCGAGGCCCAGTTCTCCCTGGCGGGCATCACGCAAGACCGGACCCGCTACAATTACGTCGTCGCCCACCTGGACGCGTTATGCCAGCGAGGTCCGGGATATACTGGCCAACCCACCAACGGCCAGCCTCTACGAACATCTGAAGACCACACTCATCCGCCGCCTGTCGCTCTCGGAAGAACAGAAGGTGCGACAACTTCAGTCCGCAGAGCTTGCCTAGCGCAAACCTTCGCAGCTCCTGCGCCACATGCGTGCGCTCGCGGGCAACCTGCAAGTCCAGGATTCCTTCCTGCGAGCGCTTTGGCTCCAACGACTCCCGCCGTACGTCCAGGCAATTCTGCAGGCTCAGGTTAGGCTACCCCTCGACGAACTTGCGGAGATCGCTGATCGCGTCGTCGAGGTCTCCTTGCCGCAGCTGTCGCCCACCACCCAGGCTGTCGCCGCATCGCTGAACACCGCGGAGCTTGCACGCCGTATCGACGACATCGATCGACAGCTCACCTCCATTCAACAACGCCTGGGTGAACGTCTTCCGATGCACCAGCGCCGCCACTCGCAAAGCCGCGACCTTAACATCACTTCGTCGCAGCAACCCGATAATGGCCCGTGTTACTACCACCAACGTTTCGGGACAGAGCCCGCAATGTCGACCACCGTGTTGCGCTGGGCATGCGGAAAACGCTAACGGCAGCTCGTAGAGACGGCCGCAAGCTGCCAACCCGGAGGCCGTCGCATCTTCGTCACCGACCAAATCACGAAGCAGCGGTTCCTTGTCGACAGCGGCTCTGACATTTGCTGCTACCCGCGATCCATCTTCAAGGTCCTCGTCCGCCTACGTCTTTCGAGCTCAGTGCGGCAAACCGCTCCACAATCAAGACGTACGGCTCGCTCCGCCTGCACATCCAGCTCAGAAACTTACGCCGTGACCTTTGCTGGAATTTTGTCATCGCCGACGTCGCCGAGCCAATCATCGGCTCAGACTTTCTGACCACTACAACCTCCTTCAGACTGCCGCAACGACCTCCTCATCGACGCGACAACGGGACATTCCACACCAGGCCAGCGACACGACCGCCCAACAGCAAGCATCAAGGTACTCAGTGTTGACAATCATTCGCGTACCACGCCATCCTCGCCGAATTTCCGGATTGACGCGCCCCAGCGGACTGCCACGCAAAAGTGCAGCACACCACCGTGCACTACATCCGCACCACATCAGGCCCTCGGTTTTCTGCCGCGCCCGTCGCCTTGCCCCGGACCGCATGCGCATAGCCAAAGCAGAGTTCGAGGCCATGCTCCGCGAAGGAATAGCCCGCCGCTCCGACAGTCCATGGGCCTCGCCACTCACCTTGTTCCGAAGAGACCGAAGGCTGGCGGCCCTGTGGGGACTACCGTGCCCTCAACGCGCGCACCATCCCGGACAGGTACCCGTCCACCACATACAGGACTTCGCCCATCGCATTAATGGCTGCCACGTGTTCTCGTGCTAGACTTGGTGAAGGCGTACACACAGATACCCGTCAATCCGGATGACGTCCCGAAAACGGCAATCATCACTCCTTTTGGCTTGTTCGAGTTTCCCTTCATGAGCTTCGGCCTGAGGAACGCTGGACAAACCTTTCAGCGCTTCATCGACGAAGTCGTCCGCGGCCTCGACTTCTGCTTCGGTACCTTGACGACATACTGGTATTTTCCCGCGACGCGCGAAGAACACCACAGGCACCTTCGTCTGCTGTTCCAACGCCTCGATGACCACGGTCTACTCGTCAATATCCAAAAAAGCACGCTAGGCGCTTCCGTCGTCCGCTCCTCGGCCACGAAGTTCATCTGAGGGAACTCGGCCCTTGCCCCAACGCATCTCGGACCTGCAAAGTTACCCTCAACCCACCACCGCTAAAGACCTTCGCCGTTTCCTTGGCATGCTGAACTTCTACAGGCGTTTCTTGCCACATGCAGCCGACTACCAGGCTTCCCTCCATGAGCTTGGCTGGGCCTACGAGGGAACCAACCCGTCACGTGGACACCGACGTTAGCGAAAGCTTTCGAAGATTGCAAAGCCGCCCTCTGCACCGCCACGCTTCTCACCCATCCCGTGCCAGACGCTCCCTTGGGACTCTTCACGGACGCATCTAGCTTCGCCATCGGCGCCGCCCTCATGCAACGTGTGGACAACACCTGGCATCCCTTGGCGTTCTTCTCCAAGAAGCTCGAAGCTCGGAAAACGACCCTTCAACCGCCAGTTCCACTGACGAAACCACGACCACCGCCCCGACAAGTTTGCAGCCTACTACAGAGAACTTCTGGCGATATACGAAGCAGTGCAACACTTCGCCATATCCTCGAAGCGCAGAACTGCACCATCTATACCGACCACAAGCCTCTTACCTACGCCTTCTCTCAACGTCGCGACAAACTCCCGCCTGTGCAGCAGAACCAACTCTCGTTCATTTCACAGTTCACCACCGACATCCAACATGTCAGCGGGAAAGACAACGTGGTCGCCGACGCGCTTTCACGTGTAGCAGCCATCAGCTCTGTGCAGATAACAGCGGACGTCCTCGCCGAGGCTCAGACTACAGACGCCGAACTGCAGCAACTTCTCAAGGGCAGGTCCTCACTTCAGCTGCAACAAGTCCCCATCCCAGGGTCGACAACCACAATCTGTTGCGACATGTCGACAGGACGAAGCAGGCCCTATATGTCCCTGTCTCATCGCCGTGGTCTTTTCAACCAGCTCCACAACCTCCGCCATCCCGGCATACGCGCCTCGACACGCCTCGTGGCTGACCGCTACGTCTGGCCCTCTATGCAGCGGGATTGTCGCACCTGGGCGCGCTCCTGCATTCAATGCCAACGCGCTAAAGTAACCAGGCACGTCACGTCACCACTCGGAACATTTCCTCGGCCCTCTGGTCGGTTTGAGCACGTCCACCTCAACATCATAGGACCCTTTTCTCCGGCTGGACCTATCGCTACTGCCTCACCGCCATCGATCGGTACACTCGATGGCCCGAGGCATGGCCCCTCGAGGGAATCACCGCGGAAGACGTCGCCTCGGCCTTCTTCACCGGCTGGATTGCCCGTTTCGGCTCCCCCCGCCGCGTAACCACTGACCAAGGACGACAGTTCGAGTCGCACCTTTTCAGGCTCCTCGGGCTGACCATCGGTTTCGAACGCTTGAGGACCACCAGTTACCACCCCTGCGCCAACGGAATGATCGAGCGGTTCCACCGACAATTCAAAGCAGCCATTATGTGCCACCGGACTCAACCTGGCTCGAGGCCATCCCAGCCGTCATCCTCGGCATTCGCGCCACCTTCAAACCGGACATCCAGGCTACACCAGCAGAACTCGTCTACGGGGAACCACTCCGTCTCCCAGGGGAATTTCTCGCTGCACTGCCATCCAGCACTACGACGTCAGATCCCACCGACTTCGTCGTCCGGCTCCGACGCACCATCGCCGCCTTACGCCCGTCACCTGCAGCCCACCACTGCAAGCCTACACCTTTCGTCTTCAAGGAGCTAGCATCGTGCACGCACGCTTTCTTCCGCGACGACACCGTCCGCAGGCCTTTCCAGCCACCTACAGTGGACCCTACCTGGTCGTCCATCGCGACGACAAAAACTTCACTCTGCGCCTGAACGGGAACGACGTCCGCGTCTCGATTGACCGGCTCAAGCCCGCATACATCGCTGCGAACGATCCGGGCAGCGCCACTCCACCCACAGGCGTCCATCCACAGCCGCCGACGTCGCAGCCCGCTCCGGTCACGACACGCTCTGGACGTCTGGTACGCCTCCCAGATTTCTACAGACCCTGAGGGCTCTGCACTCAGCGGGGGGGTGATGTGGCAAACACACTGCGCACAAACTGGCGCAGCCTCCGCCTCGTCACTATCTAGCCCGGCGTGACACGGCTGCATGCTACACCACGCCTCTGATAAGGGACAGCGCCACCGCAGCGTCACCGGAAGGTTACGTCACCGACGGTGGCTATAAAACCAAGCTGCCAAGCTCGGAAGTGTCCCTTCCTTCCTTCGCTAACCCGACTGAGCGCAGCGTCGGTATGCTCACCCCGCTGCTGCTTCACTAATAAACAGTTGTTACGTTTATGTTGGGATGCGTCCTTCTATCGACACGGCATCCCACATGTCTTTCAAACACAACTTCAATTCTGTCGTTCTGCATATGTTGGCTTTGTATTCTACTACAGTTCCTTATCCCTATCGTTTTAGATGTTCCATTGTATTTCGTTTACCTAAATATGTGAACTGCCTACGTTTTTCATTTTTCACTTCATATTCTAAATATCTTGCTCTTTCGTTTTTGTCTTGCTGTTAAGTAGTATTGGTTTCTTAACATTACAACAAAGTCCCGCTGCAATGTTACACTATGGGACCCTTTTCTGTACTAAAATGTCTATAATTTCGTACCTGTACCAAATAATGGAATAAACTTCAAGCTTTAAACTTAAAAATTATCCACCCTGGCTCACATCATTGTTTTGGGAAACGGGTGTTGCAACGATGCAATTGATAATAATTGTTGGGGTTTTACGTCACAAAACCACGATATGATTATGAGGGACGCCGGAGTGGAGGGCTCCGGAAGTTTCGACCACATGGGGTTCTTTAACGTGCCCCTAAATCTAAGTACACCGGCCTCTATAACGACGGAATTGACGCCGACCACAACGGTGCCGTCGTATAGCTATAAGATGGTGCAACTTTTACATAGACTAGTGATGCGGAGAAAGTGTGAGTTTTAATTTCCGACGACTCCGCTGAGCAAAAAACAAGCCATGATTGACGTTCGTCGGTGGAGGACAACGTACATATATTTAGATTCACCTTGACGTCTTTCTTTCTATTTTCTCCGAAGAAATAGGTAGATAAAGACATGACGGAGCGGCCCATAAAACACTAAATTCATCTTGACGCTCTATTGTTGTCGTTGTTGTTATGGTTGTTGTTGTTGTTGTTGTTGTTGCTGCTGCTGCTGCTGTTGTTGCTGTTGTTGTTTACGAATGGCTCACATTTATATGAGGTGATTGGCCAATAATCGGGTGAGTTTAAAGTGGTTAGATGTGAACTGCATCACCAGTTAAAAATTTTTGCAGTGATCGAAATAAGCATAAAATTGCAGCAATAAGTACAAAATCTAGCAACAGGATTGTCTTGGCGCTTTTTAAGACTTCCCAACGTCCGAGCAGGCATCCTTGTGACAATGTCCTAACGAGAATGCTCCCAAAGACACATTATTCGAAATGGAACGCCTCCATGTAATTCGGCAAAGTGATCCTGTTAGAATATTTATTTCCTTAATGAACACAGGCGAAGGCGTGATAAGAACCAACGCTTCACTTTTTTCTTCTTCTCCTCCCTTTTTGCGAGAAAATAAAAAAAACGTACAACTGCAGGAGTCATACGCGGACAATAAAGAAGCGGCGGCGCAGATGTGAAGGAAGCGCAAGAGAATGCCGGCCAAACAACTTGAACCGCGCAGCTCGACAAGTGCACGTGCATGCTGCAGCCATTTCCACAACAGCTGATCTCCGGTGCCTGGACTCTGGCCAGGGGCGTTTATTGCACAATAAGGACCCGCGGCATCGCAGACCTGCTGTTAGAAACCTTTCCCCTCTCTCTATCACTCCTATCCCTCGTATTCTTATTTATATTATCTTTCTTGCGCCCAGGGACGGCCGGAAACGCCGATTTTGCCAGCAGACGGCGCGGAGCCAACGTTTTGATGCTTTGCTTGCTTGCTTGCTTGCTTGCTTGCTTGCTTGCTTGCTTGTAGACTAAAGCGGCGGGGACAAGGGGACGGGCGACAGTGCGCTGAGCATGAACGCGAAAGGTTCGCGTTTCTCGGAGAGGTCTCGCCTAGATGATTCCACCAGTGTTACATCAGCGCAAAATTGTGAGAACGAGGCTTTTTTTTTCGTTATTTCAGGGTCGTGACGAAACAGACGGTTCTTGTATTGACTTGTCATCCAACACGACTCTTCTGTGCTCGACCGAAGCTGTTTATGCACAATCTCGTAGCCGTGTTATGCGGTCGCATCTATCTATCTATCTATCTATCTATCTATCTATCTATCTATCTATCTATCTATCTATCTATCTATCTATCTATCTATCTATCTATCTATCTATCTATCTATCTATCTATCTATCTATCTATCTATCTATCTGTCTGTCTGTCTGTCTGTCTGTCTGTCTGTCTGTCTGTCTGTCTGTCTGTCTGTCTTTTCGGGTTTCAACAAGAAAGAAGTTTCGCGTAAATCTTAAATAGTCTTTATCTTTTAAATAACAAATGCTCAACCCTGTACAGTACACATACTCAGCTGTCGTGACGTTCTTATCGAATGAAAGCGTTTATTGATTCGAACAGCGTGGCTAGAACATCGTCCTTGCCAGCCAGGTGGATTTCTTAGCCCAGAAAGCATCGTGGAAACAAAAGAAATAAGCGACAGCTTCCTCATCAGAACTTTCATTACTGTGGACATCGATATGTCATCATCAGCGCTTCTGTGGCGACCGCCAACAAAAGTGATGACGATGATTATGATGCGCTCTAAGTTGTGGTCACGAATATCCACAATGTCGGATGGGCAAAGAGTCAGGTGGCTGAACACACATTTAATAGCTCTAGAAAATTAGCTTTATGAAGGAGAACGTATACCCACTGAACTGGAGTGGCTGTAGAAGGAACGGAAATTTCACGGGCTTCCCTCTTTTCTTTTTTTTTTGCCTACCCGCGTACCTACGTGTTGGTGTCGTCAGTGTTATTGTCCTCGTTGTCGAAGCAAGTCGGCGAACATCTGACGTGCATTCGTTGATGGCTCACGTCGGTGCACGTCTTGTGTGAATAGCACGCCGGTGCAATAAAGATCATAAACCAGCATGACGTATCTTCGACGGGCACGGCGCCTATGTAGTGAGAGCAGCGCGACGGCGCAATCTCCTCGCGATATCACACGCTGTACGCCTAGTACGACGTATGTGAACGAGGAGCATCTCTTCGGGGTTGGCACTAGTCTCTCTTTTTGTTCACGTGGCCTCCTTCGAATCCCTGCGATGCAGGGATGTTCGTCGCGTGCCCGTTTATCGGTGCGTAGCCCACATAATTTGGAAGTGTGAATGCGAAACCATATGGCGCGGGATTTGTGGTTAAGAAAATGCGTTTCTCATTAGCTCCGAACTTCTAGTCCAAATATATATATATATATATGTATATATATATATATCTATATATATATATATATTATATATATATATATCTATATATTATATATATATAGATATATATTATATATATAGATAATTATATATATTTGGACTACGAAGTTCGGAGTTTTCTTCTACATAAGACTGTAGAAGAAAACTACAGTCTTATGACCGCAAGAAGCGGGTTTTTTATTTATGTCGTTAACTTATTTTTATAGAAATTGTTGAGAATTGCAGCATCGAAAAGCAAAAAAAAAAACTCAAGTGTGAAGTTTACAACTCTGTTTGTCTGTGGTGTTCATTTGGTTGTGTCTAAAAAAGAAAAGAGCCTCTAAAAATTCCCCTCCTTTCGTTTACAACTCTGTAACAGGGAAGTAATATAGTGACGTGAAGAACGTGTAAACAGCATCCATTAGTATTATTAGCCGGGCAAAAATGCTGCATCATACAGCGTAATGAAACACTCCTGTACAACTAGTCTGGGGCTTTTACCCTTGAATAAACCATCTCATACATCTTGCAAATAAATCTCGAGGTTATGAATCCGTACCTATGGTCAAGTGGGCGCATGACGCGAAAAAAGCTGGACAGAACCTCGCACGCCCTTTCCACTCAAAGAATGCCCGCTTCCCCCGCTTCCCCCGCTCAGTAGACGTCATCCAGACAACTTCCCCCACGCAATACGCTCTTCCTGCTACGTCATCGACCATGGCACGCGAGCTTGGCAAATCGTCCAGTGAAAGACACGCAATACCACCACTGGGAGTGTGCTGAACAGCAATTTTAGTAATACATGAACTGAAAACATTTGCAGCTGTATATACCGTGCAACATATACCTTAAACATATTTTCAGACCCTTTGGAAGTCCCACGGTGCTCCTTGCATAGTGTCCGAAGCGGAATGTTCCTGGAAAGCCAGGCAAAGGTGTCCGTATTCTGTAACCTTTAAAAAATATTAATGAAAAACTGAAAACCCTTAAATTCGTTCGTCTATAGCTGCATACTTCTTGCGATAGTGAACGTGCGCTATAAATGCATGAAATTTAATATACTGATAGAGCTATATAAGACACCTAAGACACCTGATACAGATATGAAATCGTGTGGACGAGGACACAAAAATGAGCAAGAGAATCGGCCTATTTTTACTACGTTAGTAGTAGTAGTAGTAGTATTAGTAGTAGTAGTAAGTAGTAGAAGAAGAAGAAGAAGAAGAAGAAGAAGAAGTAGTAGTAGTAGTAGTAGTAGTAGTAGTAGTAGTAGTAGTAGTAGTAGTAGTAGTAGTAGTAGTAGTAGTAGTAGTGGTCGTCGTAGTAGTAGTAGCTGTCTTTGTAGTAGCTTGTAGTAGTAGCTGTCTATGTGGCTGTTGTTCAAACCAACAATTTAGGATAGCCGGTCCTTCTTGTAAGCAGCCCCAAGTATAATTAAGAAGACACATCAAGCACCGAATTCAGCTTGTATCTCATCAATCTAGTCTCACCAACTAGCTCAGCAACAAAGTTCAACCAATGACAGCTTCTGCCAGTGACGGCACGGAAGCATATCACCAGACAAATGATCACGTGAGAACGAGGCGTCACGTGTTTGCCAACGAAATACGCCCATTGGTTGCCGCTGCAGTGACGACATTGGTCATGTGCTCGAGCGCCACGGATACATATAAAATAAATATGCGAAACGAACGTTTCCCGCTATTTATTCCGCGGGCGCTCGCCACGACGATTTCATTCGCTGTAAGCGCGCACGAAAGAAGCTGGCGAGCCTGTCATCATCACCCGTATATGTTGTTGCTGCTGCTGTTGTGGCTGATGATGATTATCGTGGTGTGGGAGTGATGCTGATGGTGTCCGCCGACAATGGCTCGCAGCAAACCAGGGGTACTGGCCAGGGGCGTAGCCAGAAATTTTTTTCGGGGGGGGGGGGGGAGGGTTCAACCATACTTCATGTATGTTCGTGCGTGCGTTTGTATGTGTGCGTGTATATACGCAGGCAAAATTGAAAAATGTCGGGGGGTTGAACCCCCCCCCCCCCCCTTGGCTACGCCCCTGGTACTGGCGAAGAAACGGATCAGTTCTTAAAAAGAATGCAAAAATGGCTCGTATACACGCACTTCTCCAACTGTGTATTCGCCGTTGCCAGTCTAACGTAAATGTATGCTCAGTGAACGGAACCACCGCGGCTTTTCGAGCTAAGCGCCGCAATAATAATAATAATAATAATAAGTAAATAAAAATCTGGACGCCGGCCAACACCCGTCGACAGCTCGCTCGTTTCACTGCCGCGGTCGTTGAGCGTCGAAACGCGTCTCCTTGATACGTTTCCTTGGCGTATATGTAATTTTTATTTACCTTACGTCTCTTATTCTGCTGAATCCTCCGCCTCTGGCCGCCTTGCCGCCATTATAAAGTGTCCCCGGCGCTAAGCCATTGCCTCGACGGCGGCCGCGGCTGTGCCGCAGTTCCGGACCCCAAGTGTTGGGGTCACGTGAACGCGTTTGCCCCAAGGTTGCCCAGGGTTGTCGCGACTTACGCTCTCTCTCTTTCTCTCCAGCTCGCTCTCCCGCTTTCATTCTAAGCGCCTTAGCTTCCAAGAAGCAGAAACGAAAGCGCGGAGAGGCGGAAAACGACCGTGTTTACGAAACAACTAGAAATCAAAAAGTGAGGGAGGGTGTTTGAACTAAACAGAGCTTAGGAGATGTGCGCACACGAGACCGTTGTGAGACAGACGAAAAGATAAAAAGCACGCGAGACGCGGACGGACGACTCGGAAGCGCTGCGGAGAAGCGATGCGTTGTCGTCAGTGCCGTGTAGACGAAACCGGACTGAGTTGACAGCGATGTGGTATAGCGCGAGAAGAGAAGTGACAATGTTCTATATAGTTTTGCGGAGTTTCTGTGATATATGGCGCTTGTGGGTTTTGACGTCGGAAACGCCTCCGCTCTGCCTGTCTCTACGCGCAGTGCTCATGCGAAACCTCGTGCGGCATGAACTCAACAGAATGCAACTCCTGCTTTTCAAGCGAAACTAGTTACGAGTTACAGATCTTGGTGGTAGTGGCAGCGGCGGTGTTATACGCGAAAAAAACCATACAAATCGCTGACAGTGCCATCACAACATATGATATAACTGATGTGCGTTGCACGTACAAAACTCGGAGGACGCTTGACCTTCGCCTTCAAGAGTATAACGCGATAGCGTAATTGAGCGCCGTCTCAATTGCTAGCCTATTTTCGGTCCTCGGTGGATGCCTCAACCTTGCCGCAAGAAAAACGAACGTGTGCGCGTAACATTGGCCGTTTCAAACTATCCTCGAAATGCCCACTGCAGATACAGTTGTGAAGTGCCCACTACACTATAATCACGCATTCTTATTGCTAATCGGCGAAGGGCCAATACACGTCCGCAAGGCAACGCACGGACCGACAGCCGCTCACATTGTTGATGCTTTGCTGCTGCTGATGATGATTAAAGATGTCTGAGCACGTTGTGGTGGGTGGCCCTTTAAAACACCCGCTCGTTGCGCAGTTCACATGTTTTAACGCCTGGCGCGATTCTACGCTTCTGCCACACAATATTACATGCGTTAAGGAGACTCCTCCCACTGCATGACATTCATATTGTGAGCACAATATTCACAACATGCTTCCTTCATTCTCTTCACCTGTATGTAATCATCATAACTGTGAGCGTCATCTCCGTTCGAGCGTTGGTCAGGCGGCTCTGCTGAATAAAAGGCGTCGAGACCACGACTGTGCTGCGGTCTTTCAGAGTGGCGGAGGTGCTGGGTAGGCCCCGTCAACGAGCCTTCGGCAGTTCTTTCACTCGCCGCTCTCAATTGTGCTTCCTTTGTTCCGCAACGAGACGTTTGCGTCTCACCAACGCAGCCACGCTTACTGCCACTCCATTATGCAACGCCTTCACGGCTCTTCGCGTCCTCCTAACGCCCGCGCCCGTCGCCAGTTGCAGAACTTCAAGATTGAGAACTCAATCCTATACCGCTATATCTTCCACCCCGAAGGACAGCGTTGGGTTCCCGTCGCTCCTCGCTCACTCAGAGCACAGATATTGACAGCATTTCACGACGACCCCAAGGCTGGTCATCTCGGCTTTCACAAGACCTATGAACGCATCCGCAGTCCGCTTTGCTTGGCCTGGACTCTCAACCTGCGTAGCGCGATACGTTGCTTCATGCTCGCTCTGCCAGCGCCGCAAACGAACCCACTTCATTCCCCCGCGGGACCCCTACAACCTCTTCCATGTCCTGACGCTCCATTCGAGGTCATTGGGATTGATCTCTACGGACCACTGCCAGTATCAGCAAGCGGTAAGCGATGGATTGTCACTGCAGTAGACCACTTCACAAGGTACGCCGAAACAGCTGCACTCCCTTCCGGATCAGCGGAGGACATTGCCACCTTCTTCTTGGAAGCTATATTTTTGCGACATGGCGCGCCGCGTGTGCTTTTGAGTGACCGCGGCAAGGCCTTTCTGTCGAAACTACTCGAGGACGTTCTCCACGCATGTAACACCATCCATAAGACGACTTCCAGCTACCATCCCCAGACGAATGGCCTCACCGAGCGCTTTCATCGAACTCTCTCCGATATGGGTCTCCATGTATATCAACGCCGACTACACAAACTGGGATACCATCTTGCCATTCGTGACCTTCGCGTACAATACCGCTACGCAGCGCACCACGGGCTACTCACCCTTCTTTCTTGTCTACGGCCGTCACCGACATCTCCACTAGACGTCTCTTTTTTTGATGTCCCCCGTGGGGTCGTCGGCGTCGTCGAGCGAGCACTTAATCTCTCGCCTTGCCGCTTCTCGCCACCGCGCCCGCCTCAATACCGAGGCGAGTCAACAGGATAGGAAGGCTCGCTACGATGACTTTCACCGCGTCGTTCACTTCAATCCCGGAGATGAAGTATTGCTGTCGACCCCTACGCGAGTTCCTGGCCTATGTGATAAGTTTCAGCCACGTTGTATCGGCCCCTATGCTATCGTCAAGCAAACTTCTCCCGTGAACTATCAGGTAACTCCCGTTGTCATGCCTTCCGACAGCCGTTGCCGCGGCACAGAGGTTGTCCACGTTTCCCGCTTAAAACCATTCCTACGACGTACACAACCGTCATAAACAGCGGCCAGGTTGGCCGCTTCCCGCGCGAGGGGGGAAATTAGTGGAGCACAATATTCACAACATGCTTCCTTCATTCTCTTCACCTGTATGTAATCATCATCACTGTGAGCGTCATCTCCGTTCTGAGCGTTTGGTCAGGCGGCTCTGCTGAATAAAAGGCGTCGAGAGCACGACTGTGCTGCGGTCTTTCAATATAGTGTTTTAGATGCGAAGTATCTTAAGGCGGAGCTCAATCCGGGGTGGTGGTGTACGGCGTGACCACCCTTACTGCGCATGCGCATACCCTCTCCACACACCTCCTCTTCACTCACCCTCTCCCCTCCCCTCTCCACTGACCTCTCCCTCCCGTCTCCCCTTCCCCTCTCCACTTTCACTCTCCCCTTCCCCTCTCCCCTCCCTCTGAAACTCTTCCTTTCCACTCTTCCTCTGAAACGCGGGCTAGACATGCCGAAATTCTCTCCTGCGCAACGCCCGCGATGAGCTCGAGCGCATGCGCGTCCCCTCCGCTTCTCTCTCCTCTCCCACGCTGCCCCCCTCTCGCCCGCCTGTCGACCGCGTTCCCCGCTCGCCCTGTGAGAATTAACGGCCAGGCTAGATGGAAGATACGACGCGCGTAGCGTCCCTCTTCGCGTTCCACGACGCGAGGTCGGTAGCATACCCAACGAACGCCAACGGAACGCGATCGTGCAAGTGCTCCGGCTTCGCATCGCCTCATGGTCCCCTTAGCGGGACAAACAGACAGACAATGAACTTTATTTGATCCTGAGGAGCTTTCGCGGGAACCCCTATCGGGGACCCGCGGAGCCGCTGGCCGCGTCCAAGTCGGGGCTGGACACCGTGATGTTCCGCCCTTTCTTGGGCCCTCTGGATTGCCTGGATTTGTGCCTGGAGCAATGGGCTCCGGAGTGCCTCTTCCCAGTCGGCTTCGCTGGATAGAGGGCCGTTAGGTAACGCGGGGCATCGCCAAAGCATGTGCGCTAAGGAACAATAACTCTCATTACAGTCCGGACAGCTTGAGTCAACGTCTGTGGAGATACGACTGAGAAAGCCGCGCGAGGGGAACGAGCCCGTCTGGAGCATTCTAAGTGTAATTGACTGAGACCTATCTAATTTCGGGTGAGGAAGAGGATAGGCCCTTCTACTAAGCCGATAGTGAGAGGTGACTTCATGAAACGTAAGAAGCGGATCGTTATGCTGGATTTCATCCTGACCCCATAAAGCATCCATGCCGCCGCGGCGCGTTAGATCTCGCGCACGGTCATGGGCAAGCTCGTTGAGGTTTGGTACGTGCTGATGAACGTCCGCACCCATATGGCGGGAAACCAAGAGATGAAGTGAGTGCCAGGGTCTGTTCTTTTTTCTAGAATGGAGGCAGCCTCTCGCGCTAGGTTACCCGATTCAAAAGCTTTGATGGCCGCTCGTGAGTCTGTGACACGTTGGTGCGCGAGCGGTCGGTCGTGGCCAGGGCTATGGCGACCTGTTCTGCAACTGCGCTCGTAGCTAACCTGACCGAGGCTGAGGAGCGTAATTCCCCGTTGCCGTCAATGACTGCCAGCGCGAATGTGCTAGACTTGCCGTACTGAGCCGAATCGACAAAGACGGTCGATTCTCGATTCTCGGCGGCGTTCTGTAATATCGCCCGTGCTCGGGCTTTTCGCCTCCTACGTTGTATTGCGGGTGCATATTCCGAGGGAACACGCTGACCACAAAGGTTTCCCGGACCTCCCTGGATAAGGTGATTTCCCGTTCAGCAAGCATTCTGGGAGCCATGCCAGCCTCGTCTAGGATGCGTTTCCCTGCCCTAGTTGACGACAGGCTGACCACCTGGCGGTGACCTGCGCTTCGATCACTTCATCAATGTCGTGTGCATGCCGAGTTGTCTTATTTGTCAGAGCATGTGGTTACTGTGTAATTTTTTTTTTCGAGGTAGTTTCAAGCAGTGGCGTGGCTCTGTGGTTGAATACCTGCTTGCCACGCAGAAGGCCTGGGTTCGATTCTCTATCAAAGCGACGTTTTTATTGTTTATTTTATTTGCATCTTCCTCGATTTTTCGGTCACGGAGAACGCCGACTTTTCGCTCACAAGCAATGACACGGACGCCTACCCGGAATTTCAGCGAAACATGCTCTTTAACGCTTTCGCGATAAAATCCCGGTGCCAGCGAGCGTATACAGTAATGCAAGGTGCGCCGGTCGCATGCGTATTTGTATGCGCCGTTTCCAATAACTGATGCTCCTCTCGATTCGCGGCTTGTCAGATATAGACCCGCTTCTGGCGATCTGGTATTGTGTCGAGGTCACTTGTCGTTTCGCGTTGCCAAATTTCATTGTTGCCTGGGCCGTCGTTGTTGCATGTAGCAACTGAAGTGTTGCGCTTCTAAGCACACGGATGAACGTCCAATTTCCGGCATGGATGAAGGAAACAGCTAGGAGGGAGCATTGCGCATTGAGAAAGAAAGAAAGAAAGAAAGAAAGAAAGAAGAAAGAAAGAAAGAAAGAAAGAAAGAAAGAAAGAAAGAAAGAAAGAAAGAAAGAAAGAAAGAAAGAAAGAAAGAAAGAAAGAAAGAAAGAAAGAAAGGTCAGGCACGCACACGCTAAGCTTCGCTTGACCTCATTTTACACTCAAAGTTACCGCAAACTGTAAGAAGTGTATACTGTAAAAATTGTGTTACCATGTTGTCAAATCACATTGTACGATAATCTATTCCTTTCTTACCTGTACTAATGACTGCGTACTTTACATTGTTTTGTAATTTTCTGCTTGATTGTGTAATTGATGTCGTTCACTGTAGATGCAATCCTGGTTTAAATACTCAATCACGTCACATATGCCATTTCCGCCACCTGCTGCCACCATATAGCACCAGGGGCTAAGGGCTTCTCAAGCTGCCTATAGCAGCTTTTATCTTAGCCCCTGCCATTGTTTAACGATGTTTACAATGGAAACAAATAAAGAAAGAAAGAAAGAAATTTACATCTGCCCTGTTGAGTCACTGGCTGCATCGCAATGCGCAGTGTTCAGTTTCGTGGGAGTTTCACTTTTGCCGAGGTTTGCATCGAATGATAACAACGTCGTATCGCAAGTTTAATGTCACCTTGCTTTTATTTAGAGCTCCCATTGACAGTATAATGAAACGTGCAAAAAAACGCCAGGCCTGCGCTGAAACCGCAGCACAGTCACAGCGAAAGCTGGAAGAGCGGCGTTTCTAGGGCCCGTTGTAAGCTCTCTTGTTGCTACAATACAAGTACACTAGAAAGGTACCCACTACGCCATAAGTCAAAATTTTTGAGAACTTGGGAAGCACCTACTAAGCCATTATTCGTCCTTCTGCGGAGAAGCGAGGCACCAGCTACACGTCTGTAAGGTATTATGTGCACTTTGTTGACGCGACGACTGATGACGATGAAGAATTATGGCTCAGCCCTTTGTAATGGGTTGGAAGCTTTAAACGGCCCACCAGTTATGTAATTTGCATTGGGTGACGCCCGCTCGCTATTTCCCTCTCTCGTCATGCTCCATAATATACGTTGACGTGGGAGAGAGACGGGGGGGGGGGGGGGGACGAGGAATTGGATCATGCGCTTATGGGCTTCCTTGGCAACCAATACAAGTGCACTTGCGAGGAACCCACTACGCTATAAATTATTGTAATTCTACTGAGACCCCGAGGAAATGGATCATGCGCTTATGGGTTTCCTTGGCAACCAATACAAGTGCACTTGCGAGGAACCCACTACGCTATAAATCATTGTAATGTTTGAGAAGTAGGGCAGCAGGCACTGTGCCATTTTTCGTCATTTTACGGAGAGCCGTGGTACCTGCTAAACGCATGTAAGGCATTATGCGCACTTTGTTGATGCTGTGCCTGATGACGACGAAGAATTATGGCAGAGTCTACTGAAATGGGTTGGAAGCATTCAACAACCTACTCGTTGCGCAATTCGCATTGTGTGACGCATGGTTACAGAATTCGCGTTGTGCGACGCTTGGGGCCTATTTTACTCTTCTACCACGCTATATTACATATGCCGATTTGGTTCCTTCCCGACATGAAGCCTGTATAGCACCTTTTTGCAAAGCAGTTTCAAGCACCGGCATGGCTCAGAGGTTGAATACAGGGCTCCCACGCAGAGGGCCCAGGTTCGAACCTCGTTCCATCCTGGAATTTTTTTCTTATTTCGTTTTTTTTTTAACACGAAAGTGTTTTATGCCGGGGTCCACCAAGTACATCCGTCACGGATATGACGTTGATAAAATGGACGCCAACGGGTGAGAAAGAAAAAAGCCAAGGAAACGATACCCTGCTGGGAATCGAACGCACAACGCTGCGGCCGCGACGGCAAGCGCCCGACGCCCTACCGACTAAGCTAACTCCGGAGATGCTAGGTACGGCGCGAACGCGCCTTATATCTTTCACACATTCTCTTTCGCGGCGGGCGGAGCGGGGCAGTGCCGCCGTCTGTGAGATGTGAAAAGAAGTAATGCTTCACTATTGACACTTACTAGCGCTTACTTCGAGATTGCATGCGATATCGGAGGTCATGGTTAAAACGTCTCGATACCAGAGAGGTAGACTGGCCGCGCTGGCGTCGCCGAGGCACCCTTGACGCAGTTAGGTTCATTGCCTTTGGCTTCGTGTTAGTGTGCGTCGGCTCATCGGAGTAGTGCAGCTTCCACGTGCACCAACGGGATTTCTCCGCCGCCGACTGCTTCAATTGCGAGAGCACCGACTAACAAAAGTGCTGCAATATGCGTTGCAGAAAGGACGCGATTTTGACGGGCGAATGTCGTGCCTTGGTGGAGCGATAGCAGCGCCTGCGAGACAGAGGCCAGCGGGTCGCACGCGTTTGCGGCTCAGGCTACGAAACTCTACCTCCCGTGTTGCTCAAGCGCAGTGTGTGTTATGTATGCATGAGCACAGGCGTCGGCTACCCATTACTAGAAAGCGCACACCGTGCCGTTTCTCTCCTTAATTGACGACGCTTTCAATAAGTGCATACCGGGTACCAGTGTTGATTATGAGCTTGTTGATATCATCCTTACGCGAGATTCACGATTCGCTGTGTCCAAATATATGTTCACACCGTCCTCTATCACAACGGTTTAATCATTATCATGGGCGTTAGTCGTCGCGATAGAGACATGCTGTCAACATGGGTGCATCCACGTCAAACAGTGCTATAGCTGCCAAATACGAATAGACATTGTACAAGCTCTCATATATCACTACACAATAAGCACTACTTCTGTGAAGACACGTTTCACTTTCGTGTTATACCGATTCCTATGACGGAGGGATCAGCCATGTTTTTCTTATTTCGAGCGATACTGGTTACGGACACCGGCGGCGGCGGCGGCGGACAACTACGGCGCCAAAAACAGCCGGTGAAATGATCTCATAACAGCTTTCGCTGTAAAAAAATCATGCCCACTTCGACCATGCATGTTTCTTGCGGAGGCGTGTTTCATTTTGAATATTATCAACGCCTGATCACGCATCGTGTTCGCTTAATTGAATGTCCCTTTGGTTGTTTCGACAGTTCGCTTGGTCAGCATCATACTATACAGGGGCGTTGCCAAGGAGGGGGGGGGGTTGGGGGGGGGTTCAAACTCTCCCGAAAATTTTCAATTTTGCTTGTGTATATGTACACGCACACATACAAACGCACGCACGAACATACATAAAGTAT
Source organism: Rhipicephalus sanguineus (assembly GCF_013339695.2). Taxonomy (NCBI): domain Eukaryota; kingdom Metazoa; phylum Arthropoda; class Arachnida; order Ixodida; family Ixodidae; genus Rhipicephalus; species Rhipicephalus sanguineus. Next base: position 122,252,147 of record NC_051186.1, on the reverse strand, counting down.
GGTTGGACTTCCCCCCCCCCCGCCCCGAAAAAAAGTTTCTGGCTACGCCCCTGCTACTATACAATATACCCACTGGGATCGCGCATGTTGATGATTATGCCGAGATTTGTGCCCGATGATAAGCGCATCTGAATTCGCGAAGCCATCGAAAATTTAATTGCCGCCTTGGTTCTTTTTTCAGCTCGTTTCCAAAGCGGCAACTGTATATTGCCCACGGCTCACGCGCATGCAAGGCTTTATATTACGTGCCGAACGCATGACATCATTACGAGGCACGCCGCGGTGGGGGACTTCGGATTAATTTCGGCCACCTGGGATTCTTTAACATGTACGTAAATCTAAGTACGCCGGTGTTACTGCATTTCGCTCCCATCGAAATGCAGCTGCCGTATGCGTGAATCGAACCCATGACCACGATCTTAGCAGCGCAACACTTCAGCCTGCTAAGCAATCACGGCGTGTCGCATGCAAGGCCAATATAAACGCTCGGTGCAAACATGCAGCTTAATTCTGTTTACAGGGAGCCGCGACGGGAAATGTACCGCAGTCAGCTGAATTAAACACTTAGTACTCACGGTACGTTATTTAAACTGTTATGTAATAAGCCCACATGCTCCGCTGCTGTCACATTACAAATGGTTGACTCGGAAAGCCAGCGCGCAATCTCGAAACGTACAGCGGCTGTCTATTTGTTGCAGCTTCGGTTCACAAATCCACTTCCCTTTCAAATGAGCACGATCATCGCGTTTCTCCCCGTTAATAGTTCGTAATACTGTGTACGACAAAAATTGCTCCAAGGTGACAAGACCGCGAAAGCATCGCATGCCATAATCCACTCTTGACGCCTCTGCTCCTCGGACTGCTTGCATTGGAAACGGTAGAACATGACAGGAAGTTTTCGGCTCTTCGTCATTTTTAAACTTTTGTGACAATTCACAATGCAGCAGGACTGCATGCCTGCTTTCGAGTACGACGAAGGAACGGCACCCATAGCGTGAAAAATGCGAGATAAAAGCCCCGGGGAGCACGTTCTCCGCGCGAGCAATGGGAAAACCAAGCAAGAGCGACCCGTCCGAGCTACCGGAGGTTTCCTCTCTCTCCGCTGGGGCGGTGGACGGCGCTGCGCAAACTTGAGCGTTGGAGGCCTATAGGGTGGCTAACCTGGGCAAGTGCGCGCGCGCACCAGTTTCCACGAATTCTCGACGGACACTGGGATGAGGGAATGGCGCTCAGGCTTAAAATTATCTTATGCCGTACGGAAGCTCTTCGCAAACACCTTCCTACCCTTGTCATACACAGAACTCTTATCCATTTTTCATACATCTCGTTTTCATGAAGGCTCTAATCTGTTCATACATCTGCTTAGCATAATTTCTTCGGCGCACATCAAATAATGTCTTCGTATACTGTTACATCGCTCCATCGACGCCTCACAATGCAGTATAGGTTCGCGTGAACTGGTCAACATATCGGCGTGGCTTGCATAAACATTGCACTCTCTTTCGGAGAGTCGCGCTTTCCACGACTCTCAGAAGAGAGCGTGATTATCTCCAATAGAGAGTTAACGTGTATATTTAGGGAAAGTTATGTACGGGGCAAGTCAGGACTCAACGAAAAAAGTAACCGGTCATCTATTTTCTTTTTTCTTTTCTTAAAGTGCGCGTGACTTCCATTTTCAAAACGTCGCCCAAGTGCACTGCGGGGAAACCTTGGGAACGGGCTGCGGATGACCCAAAGTTGATCGACGTTGCGTGTATACGAAACCTTTCCCGCGTGAAAACCGAAACAGCCGCGGCAGTGACCCGGGCGCGCAACAGTCGCGGCCTTCGGTGACGTCCCAAGGCCCTCCGCACTTGGCTCCGGTCGACTGTAAACAAGCGTCGGCACTAAACACGCCGCCTCTTTACTCGCCGGCGTATATACAGCTGGAGAAAACCAGCGGGCCCGAGCTCCGGTGCGGAAGGAGCACCAAGTTTCTACTTTTCTTTCTTTAATTTCCCGAGAAAAGAACGAAGCACGCGGTTTCGAAAAGAAAATAGAAACAGAAAAGGCGGAGACACGCGCGCAGGCAGTCTCGTGCCTCCTCTAATTGCGTCCGAAGTCTTACCCCACCCCAGGAGAAGAAAGCGCAACCTCTTCCTGCATCACGGGAGCGAAGAGATGCAAAGCTCGCCCGGCGGCGGCAGTCAGCGAGTTGCTAAGGGCTCCGCATCCGCGCCGGCCCGTAGGTTCTCGCTCGCGGGCCGACGTCAATCTCTTCCCTTGGCCGAGCGCGAAGTCGACGGCGTCGTCGGCTATAAATACGGACCTTGCTCCACACTCACTGGCGCGCGCGCCCGCGCCCGACCGCGTGATCACGAGGCTCTCCCTGGAAAGACGGCGGGGAGGGCAAAGAAGAAGTGTTCGGAGCGGCGCGCGCGAGGCGGAACGCTGCCTGCGGAAGACAACGAAGACAGAGCCGAAGACAAAGCCGACCAGAGAGGCCGTAGGGCGCGCGCGCTCTTCAGAGCGGCCGCCCGCCGCCAGCACAGGACTGTTCCAGCCGGCGCCGCAAGCCAGCAGAAGGGGCCTGTGAAGGCCCGCGGCGCGTACCTCGCCCCCTCTGGGCTGTGGTCGGCTGTGCTGCCACAGCCCCTCCGGGGGTACCTGCGGGCAAGCAGCAGGTAGGCAGCGGGAGGCCACCGCCGTATAAGCGCGAGAAGACGTCGTGGGTGCGCCGTCATGGAGCTCCTGGTGCACGGACTGAGCCAGGGTAGGCACGTCTACCACCCGTTCCCCAAGGAAGGCGCCGAGCCAAAGGCGGTGCGCAAGACGCCGCACACGCTGGAAGACCTGTGCTACCGGGCCGTCATCAAGGTGACCACGCTACGTCGCCTCAAGGGCAGCGACCTGCCCATGCTGCCTCCGCTCATCAGGCGCCGGCTGACGTCGCTCAACACGCACGACTTCGTGGAGATCGAGAGCGCGCCGTTCAAAGACATGTTCGACTTCCACATGTACCACCGCGCGCTCACCTACCGCGTCCGGTGCACGCTGGACGGCGGCGAGTACATGGCCGCGCATGCCGGCACCTGCAACTCGGTGCAGCTCAGTAACGAATCCTTCTGGCAGTGGGTCGAGTTGGCGCACCCCAACCTGATGTGCGTCTACGCGCTGGCGCTGGACGCCGATACGTCCAACGTGTTCCTCATCATGGAGATGCCGGACGCGACGCTCAAGCGACTCGAGATCTTCCTCGTGTCCCAGGGACTCTGCTTTCCCGAGTACTTCCTCTGGAAGGTCGCCGAGCAGCTCTCCTCGGTCATCATGTACGTCGAGGAGAGGCAGCTGTCGTTCGGACGCTTCGACCTGAAGAACGTCTACCTGGTACGCGACCGGCTGCACCTGGACAACAAGCTCACGTGGAAGTCGTGCGTGGACGCCTCGCCGATCCGCAACCGGGTCCAGTCCATCTTCCTGGGCGACAAGGTCAACATCGGCGGCCACTACGAGCTGCAGGCCAACTCGCCGTCCAGCGCGTCGGTCATGTGCCTCGGGTTCGTGCTAACGCGTCTCGCCAGCATCGCGCTGACGGACCGGAAGTCCTCCTCGACGTCGACAGACATCTCGGGGCTGGTAGCGACGCCTAAGATGCGAGGCGAAGGGCTCTTCTTCGACGGCTTCAAGCCAGCCGTGCCCGAGGGTCCCGTCACCTACTCGTCGGACCTTTTCGACCTGCTAGTGTCGCTACATTCCACGAACCTTCCGCCGCTGAGCGCGATCCATGCCAAGGCCGTCGAAATGATGGCGCTGATCATGGCCCGGGAACGCATGGAGAGACTGTGCGATGGCGACGAGGACAGTGAACTGCGACTCAACGAGCGCAATCTACCGGTGGGTTAGCTGTAGAGCATACACGTAGCGTGTGTATACGTACGCATCTCTACACATGGCGCAGTTCGTGTTGCCAAGCGCAGTCCTCATGAGTCTTCTTTCGAGCCCGGTACTAATTCACTCCCTCTCACTGAGTCCACGAAAGTTGCAAGTGCTTCTTACGAACTTTTGTAAAAGAAACACACCTGGTGACAGGAGTTGATTATGCCTGAGACGAAACGGTATTATTCAACTTGAGCCAGGGGGTACATTCCCGCTCAGTGTGTACAGTGCTGCTTCTATACGGCTGTTCCAAGATTGCATATCGACGGTGAACCCGTGTTTGTCTACAGCACAGCACGTGCAACGAGAAGGTAACGGACGTATGGTTGTACTTTAGTACCGAGTGATGTGCTTCTTCAAATGCTGCACGTGCATTCAATTTACGCCACAGGTGCATTAGCAGGGTCATTTTCCATGCGTGCATAAACGCCAGCAGTGGCTCTAAAGTGATGGTTGCGTACTGCTCAAACGGAAATGAAAAAAAAAAAAATGAAGCCGACGCGCTGAATGTAACGAATTGATGTGTTTTATAAGAAAAAGTCATTGTGATAGCAAGACTTATTTTTGTACAATCGCTTCAAATTGTGGTGGCTGGCAGTCTCCACGGAATGGATGCCCCTGATTCATATAGTCTTAGGGAGATTGCTAGCTGCAAATTAAGAAAAAATGCCAAGCGCAGGCCGCTGTATAGTCTTGATAAGTATACTGCAACCTTGTTTTTGTTGGATAACCGTTTGTCTAATATCTGCACAGCTTCTTGTATAACTTATCCATCTAGTTATTAACGTGAAATGCAGTGATCAATCCAACCTCGACGGCGAAGATGTTCGAAGGCTATTTGTACGTACTTAATTTTATGCTGAATCCATAAAATACACGTGGTGTTCTTTATACAGTGTTTTCGTGCGTGTTTGACTGACCGTGCGCAACTTTCAGTGTGCATGAACACTTATTAAAGGGCGCGAATGAAGTTGTCCATTTAACAGCGAAGCCGTTCTAGCTCAGCGTAAAATGCGTGACCGTGCCCAAAAACTATCATCATCATGAACGCGTAAATGCCAAAATTTGGCCAAACCCACTACTCACCGCTACGGCGTGGCCTGTAATAACCCTGAGAACGAGTACAGAGAGAAAGAGAACGGAAAGAAAGATATAAAGAAAGAGAAAAATTCTTGCCGAAAAAAGTTTCTTCACGAGGCGTGATTCGAACCCACGTACCCCCGAACCAAAGGCGCGCGTCCTAACCACTCGGCTATCCAGACACGCTAGCAGAGCATAGCATAGCCTTGTATAGTATAGCGCAGCAAGGGGGTGGGAAAGGGATGTGAGCGTGAGAAGGAAAGATGTGATGGTGAGTAGGTGGCAAAGGAGGGGAGAGAGTAAAGCGTAGCACAGAAAGAATTAAAAAGAGAGAAATAGAGAGAAAGAAATGCACAAAGAAAAATAAAGAGAGACAGAGAGAGCATCTACGAAAGAGAAAGTAGAGAAAGAGAGAAAGAAAGAGGAAGCAAGCATCGCGTCGTCTAGCGAAAGCACCACCTGGCCAAGCCGCGCATGCGCAGTAGCTAAGTCACGCCCACCGACGGAGACATCGCGCGCAACCTGCGCTCGATAGTGCATAGCCTGGCTGCGCCAGATCGTCATGAGGCGTCCTAAGAAAGTGCGTACTCCTGAGAAGGAAGCCGTGCATCTCGAAGCTAGACGTGTCGGTCGAAGATAGACGTGTTAGTACGAGCGGCGACGGGCCAGTGCTTCGCCGTGGCAAGCTTTGCGCGACTTAGTGCAAACTGCGCGCATTTTTTTTTACAGCGGAGATGAATATGCCTAGGCGAAACAGTCGCTCGCAGGCAGGTTGTCCTCAGCGTAGGTATGTGCACGGCCGCTACATAAAAAAAGAAGGTACCGTATTTACTCGAATCTAGGCCGGCCCCAATTAGCCGACCCCCGAAATTCGCAAGGCCATGGATGGATGGATGGATGCGAAACTTTATTGTAAGTCCTGAGGTGCACGACTCAACGCGCAGCGGCCCGCTCCCACGTTGGGACAGTCAGGCCAAGCCCGACCGCCGCATCGTGGGCCAGAAACAAAAAAATACCTCATCATTGTACTCGAATCTAAGCCGACCCTCCACTTTCGCACATCGTTTTTTCGAAAAAAACATCGGCTTAGATTCGAATAAATACGGTTTCTTGGCATAAGCCTTGTGCGGAGGCATAGCGAGCACGCTTACGTTGTAGATAGCATTGTCATATATGCGGAGAATTCTTCACCGTTGCCATTGTTGATAGAACTTTTTTCCATTGTTGATATAAGTCTTAGACGCGCCAAAAGGGTTTCATTGTACTAGCGTGAACTAAAGCGTCGCTCGGTCATGGCGCATGTGCTTCTTTCTGCTTGGTCACGGTTCATTAACACAGCCGCGACTTGGACTATGCTTTTCCTAATCTTATGCGGCTGCGATGATACACCTGGCAAAAGTGTATCGTGCAGGGCTGTTCTGGCTGCTGTGCGCTTCACGGTATGTCCATATCTGTCAGAATTCACAGAAAAACAACACTCGGGAACGTTACCGAGTGTGTTTACGGGCTGTACGCATTTCGCGGTCTCGACTTGAGCGTAAGGAGGGAGCCGCGGTTGACAGACCTGACAGGTACGCAGCCGCCTTGTCCACAGCATGTAGTTAAAGCATTATCGCAAGCGTGTCACGGATGAATGTGTCGCCGAGATCGTCCTTGCATTAGTTAACAAATTAAGACGTACACGTGTGGCCTAGACTGTCGCAACGGTGATGATATTTCGCAAATGAGTCACATTCCCGCCGTCAAGATACCTCATGGTTTGATGAGGTTCACAGAGCTGGAGCAGCACGCCAACACGATGTTCATATCTGAGTCCCTCTTACGGCCACAGCAACTGTTGCGGCCACCGCTCGTAAACTAGGGAGCCTTCATGCGCGCCTCCGTGCCTCCGTTGTAAACATGCGGGAGGCGCCCCGACGCGCGGTGCTCGGAGGCAGCTTTTGCAGCTGCTGCGCCAGTTGTCACGTGATCATAGAGGGCGGTAGCGCGCTTCAAGCTGGGCCGGCTGGGCGGACCCTACGCGCCGTGACGTCGCTACAAGGGCCCTGAATATATCGACGGCGCCTACCGCTGTTTACAAACATGGAGTAGATCTATAGGCACGCACACATACAAACGCACGCACGAACATACATAAAGTATGGTTGAACCCCCCCCCCCCCCCCCCGAAAAAAATTTCTGGCTACGCCCCTGGTGATACATACTATTCGAACAAACGGACTCGAAATTATTCGACCAAATCACTATTCGCTTCGAACCTAAAATTTAGTATTGCCACATCCCTAATATTTTTAAACTAGTCTACTCGTGGCGTTACGCTAATTAAAAGTGACTCGCCTAAGTATTCCATTCGCTATGGCGTAGCCGTGAGGTCGATCCTGAGGGTTGGATACTAACCATGGAGACACATTTCGATGAGGGCAAACTGTGGAGAAAAAAAGAATAACCACATGTCGACATAATTTATGCGAGTCTTCTCTGAGACCCACCCCCATGTGGGTCTTTCGAGCGACGGAAGACGGCCGGCACGTTTCCTCTCCGCTTGAGCAACGATCGTCGGCTGCCCTCAAACGAGTTCACTCGCACATTTAACGTACGACGCACGGGACGATGTTATCGCCCTTGGACTTTACACGGAACATCACGGCGACGCCGACGGCAAAAATACGCCTGAAGAGTGCTCACATAATTGCTACCACATTAAAGGTGGTTTTGGCATGTAAAACCCTATAATATTAGTCGTATGTATACAGGAAGTTTTTGAAGAGAAACCACAATGCTGTTGATCTGCGAATTTCTGGCTTTTCGGGCGCCCGTCTGCCTATGCAGAGGCTCCAGCCCACCATTATCTGGCTCATTGGTGAGCGACTTCTTGTCCTGCGCTGAGCGCGATAGTACAGATTTCAATAGGGCTTTTCTGCAGCCGTGTGCGGTCCTTCCTTTCTACATCAGATGAGAGGGCACGGAGTAAGAGTGCTAAATTAGCGCTCGTACACAGAAACTCTGGGCATTGCCTCTTATGCCATTCGTGGAACTCACGGAGCAGCATGTAGAAATATATATAAATTTCAAAAACACCGGCTGAGATTTAGAAACTTCCAGTTTGTAAAGTGGACAGTGCTTTTTTCTAGCAACATACGCATTCACGTGGCACCTTTAGTCGCAACTTCCCTGCTATAGCATGCTAATTTCAGACAGTGGTGGCCATTGCAGGCTAGTGTTGGCTAATACTTTGTAGAGTCGGTTAACTGTCAGCTAGCGCTGGATGACGTTGGCTGATGTTGACAACCACTGCCTGGTGTTGGTTCAGCGTTGGCTAATGCTGGCAAGTTTTTGCCAATGTTGGCTCGCTGTAAGCTAGTGTTGGCTATAGCATGCTAATTTTGGACAGTGGTAGCCATAGCAGGCTAATGTTGGCTAATACTTGCTAGTGTTGCCTAGCACTGGATAACGTTGGGGAAGTGCCAGGTCATGATGGCTAGCACTAGCTGTTAGCTATCCATTCTTATAACAATATAAAGGCCACAGTACTCTCTTTAGACAATGACAGGGTGGATAGGTGGCTAGTCGGTTTTGAATGTTAATAGCAAACTTCCCAGCGCAAATAGAAAGACAACAGAGGAAGAAAGGTATGTTGCGGGGCGTGTACACTTCGTCCACTGTCTTTATATTTGCGCTCAAAGTTTTCTATGCTAAGAAAAGCGATGGCAAAAGCCTCACGAGACACAAAATTACTGTGACGTTTTTGGTCAATTGCACTATTCCTGGATATTAGTGACGTCATGGGCTTTAAAGCCTTTTTTCCTATTTTGACCACGACATATTGCCTCAACAAAATTTTATGAAATTAATCATGTTCCTTCTCTGGCTCCGATAGAACACATCCATTTTTACCATTAACGAATTATGCAGGCCCCAGCAGATGCTGTCAAAATCTATGACGTCACGCAAATATTGGTGAGGGAACCCCGTGGCAGCATCATCACCTGTATTTTGTTTTTGCTTGTTTTCTGGCTTACCAAGAACCATCTTGGTAGTGGTGGTGGTGGTGGTGGTTATGTTGCAGCAGGCGGGGTTAGCCTGGCCATCTAAGGTGGGTATACTTTATCTCGTTCATCCACCCGTTCTTGTGGTTGGTGGCCGAACTTTTCGCAGCTAAGGCAGGTCCTTTTGCGAAACCAAGCTACGAGCCCATTTTACACCAAGAGCAAACTCTTTGAGGAGCGCGTGTGGTTGCAGTTGTTGGTGGCTAATGTCACCAGAACCAGTGTCACCGTGCCAAGATTGTTCAGGGAGGTGGTACTATCAAGACATCCTATTTTTCTATTGCCTGGGTAGAGTATGCTGAAGGCTAGCAGTGAAGTCAAAGAGGAATAGTGGCACAAGCCATCATACGACGACTGTCAAAGCTGACGCGTACACTACTGGTGAAGCTAAAGAATTGTTAATTACCTTCTCTCGCATCGCTATTTGTTCGCACATGACACCAGCTTGGGATGGTGGATGCTGAAGTCAGATACATACTTTAACGCTTTCCGGTTTTACATGCATGTGACAATGATGTTGTCTAAGTTTATGTGTATAGCATTGGTGCCACTAAGGACATGTTTACTTCCATTATATCGCTATTTGTTGCATCCATGATGGCAAGCATAGGACGATGCACACCAAAGCAGGATACAATTTAAATGCTTTCTGGCTTTTAAGCCCCAGGCGAAAATACAGGGTACCTCCTGTTCTTGCCATAGGCCTTCAATCCGTGTTACAAAGGTGTGCTTATGCCCAGTTTGCCTAACAAGAAAATGTGGATGACGCCACTATACCATGAGCTAGTGTGACTAAGACGCTGGCGTCGGGTCCTACAACACCGCATCAAGCCTACAACTCTTCATGGGGGTGATAAGGTACCACATTCGGTCTTGTCGCTGTTAGTACGCAGTCAGCCAGTCCAAATGATGGAGAGGTAGCTGTGACGCTATTCGCCGCGAGATCGGGCTACAGGTGGCAGCGCCGTCGCCGTGCTAGTGTGGATAGGCGGTTGTCGGCGTGTATACAAACACACACAACAGCGCTTCGTTGTGAGCGATCTGACCCGATTTCCGGCAAACAAAATGCGTTGACTGCAGCTTTCTGGTAATATGATCGCTCTTCATTCCCGAATTAATGCACGAAGCACGCCGAACGTTACTATTACTTGTGAGAGAAGTGCATTCTGCCAACGAATGGGTTGCTCGCCTTTGGCAACAGTCGGCGTTTTCTCAATGGATGACGTTTTCTTATTGATTTGTACATGTATAGCTTGTGTTCCACCTACTACGAACTGCTGTAGTGCGACTGAATTTATTTACTTCTTGTTCATCTGGATACCCCCCAACAAAAAGAAAGCCCGTATGTGCACTGCGTGTTCAAATATTCATCCGCATTTCTTATTCAGTTCTCCATGAAATGTAGGACAGTTGATAGGTTTGCTGAGGAAATGTACAGTGCTCGTCAAATGAAACCCGAAAACCGGCAAGCCTTCGCAATGGTATAGTTCGTGCCGTCGAGTTATCACAATGGACAGGCGTGCATATGAGCAGTGCGGTCAAACGGGATGCACGCGCCTGTCAGTGGTAATGACAGGACGGCGCGCACTATACCATGCGAAGGCTTGCCGCTGTTCGGGTTTCATTTGACGAGCATTGTACGTGGCTGACAGCGCTTTAGTGCTACGGAGACTTTTAACACGCACACGCTCGTTTTTATTCCAGTAACAGTACACAAAGGTAACTATACAGCACGGAACTTTCTTCGATTGATGACTTGCACGACAGCAATGGAACAAAGGCCTGGTTATTTCACGGGACCAAAATACATTTTTTTCATGCAAATAATGTCTGCTACCTCCATCAGTCTACTACAGTCGAACCCACTTATAACGAACCCACTTATAATGATCTATCGGTTATAACGACCATATTTGGGTGCACTTACGATTTTCCAATGCTAAACATCGAAGGTGCGTCCATATATAGCGAACATTTTTCAAAGCCTCCTACTTTTACAACGAACACTTCAGACACGGTCACGGTAAAAATATGGCGCATACGAAGCGAAAAAAAGTTCAAACAGGCCTTCTAAAGCGTGAGAGGGGCGCGCGCTCGCGCGTAGCAGAGACGTAGAGCGCGCTTTGCTTGCAAAATGCTTGTTTTCGTCACGTTGAACGAACAGGCTACTCGCTGCACCCGTGCACGGTCCGGAGTGAAGCAGGCACGAAGAACGTACAAATGCGCGCATACGGCATACAGCAAGCAGCCCAGTAGTGACTCTGCGAGTCGAGTAGGGGACGCGCTGCACGCAACTAGCCAGGGATGATTGGCTCCACGTGGCAGTATCGCGCTTCGGTGAAACGGTGTCAGTTCACAGCAAAGGCGGGTAATTCACTCGTGAGCACGTAGCGGGCGTCGCTTCACGACGCGAAAAGGCTTAGCTTGTCACCGGGAGGGGTTGGGTGCACAGAAACGAAAACAAAACCCGGCTTGGCCGCTACGCACACATTTTTAAAGGCGAGTCCATATACAACGAACTACTGATATAGCGACCACTTTTCGCGACACTTTCGAGTTCGTTATAAGCGGGTCCGATTGTATAACAACACAACACAAATGCTCAAGGTAATGTAAAGAAAAAAAGATGTGGCTTTGCGTGAAATTACGACATAAATGTAAAGCACGCTGTTTGGATTAATTTTGACCTCTTTAACGCATACCTTAGTTGAAGTAAACAGGTGTCTTTGTATACATTTCGCCACAAGTAATAATTGCGCAAGGCAACTCAGTTTTACGATTTCTGTGTCACTCCTTTTTCTGTTCTTTTTGAAGGACAATTTAAGTACCGAAGTGTCAGACGTGACTTGACAGAAATATGTCTCTGTAGTGGGACCAGGACCGTACACAACTAAAGCTCGTCGCGTAACCTATAAACAACAGTCCCGAACTTACACACCTAACCACAACGCGCAAGTGCATGAGAGCTTTTTTGTTTTACCACCGAGCCTCTAAAAGGCTATATTCACATGAGATTTAATACTTCTCATCTTTAGGACAACGCCAAGTGCACTTTGCAATGCGCTTGAACCACAGAGCGGCACCTACGCTGATATGACTCTCGTGAACGGAGGGTACGACAACCACACACAGCACTGTCGACAAGTGGACTCAGTGATCTTATAACAGTACATACACAGCCGATCAAGGTCAAATGCTTCTTTACATCGTGTTAGGCATACGTACGAGCGGTTAAAGTTGCACTAATGCAAAGGAACAAACCGCCTTTTGAGGACCTGCAGGATGTACGCGCGCATGCAAACACAACGTGGCTAGCAGACGACGCATGGAGCAATCCACACTAGGCGCGGTTCAGCCAGAAGCCGCCAGGCGGCGACTCCGCACGATCTCGCGGCCAATACACATTTAGCAACTAAAGGACCATTGCATAACTTGACTGAAGCGAAGCTGGTTAGCCAAACACATAGGTCATCATGTTAATTAAAGCATATGCTCCTGCTCTGCAGGCACAGCCACAATGAGCCAAGCGTTAATCAATAAACGAACCAGAAACCAAACATTAATGGCTGTAGTTTTCATGAGACGCGACATCCACGTTTCCACCTGTTCAGTTGTAATCACAGGGCACAATGCCTCGATTACTAGCACATTTGCTGCTTTCTACACCTTAAAAAAATATCACCTCAGTTTTTGGTTCTGTCACCACTTCTCTTACCACCAACCCAGACACAGAAAGCTTCCCCTCATGAATCATGACACAACCAAAGCAAATAAGTAAGCAGCACTGTCTATACATAGTTCGTGCAATGCTGGGGCATGTCCAAATGACCATGGAAACAAAGCAATATCAGAAGTCACTTACTGGCCTCAGAGACCTATAGAGGTGGTATGCATTGGTGCTAAAATTTGTGTGATACTGACCCTTCTCTAAAACGCAGTGTCAGTGGAGCACAGTCCTTCACTAGCAATTTCACGGTTCCACTAGAACTTTTACATGTTTAGCTGCTTCAGAGATACTGGGATCTGCACAGATTCTTACAGGATGTAATGAAAAAACGTCAGTTACTATTCATAGAACCTGCCTCTTCATACTATCTTTTTTGTGCTGATAAACACAGTCACTAACTTCATTGCACAACGTCTATGGCAGCACACAGCAAATCTTTTTGGGAGCCCTTAGTGCTAAAGCACCAGCTGTGAGTCTAACGCATCTCAGCTGGTGAGCAAGCACAAAACATTCACAGAAAAAAAAGCAGTGCATGTGAGCACATGCGTGCGCACATGCACACTGAAGAAAGTAGACAACACAGCTTGGTGTTTTGGACTACTTACACAATTCATTTCATCAACTATACAAGTTCTGTGACATGACACATGAGTCCTTGCCTTTCAAGTGCTCTCCAACGTCTTTGACGTCTCACCACTGGCTCCACTCATCGTTGCAATCAGCTTTGCCGCTTCCTCCTGGTCTTTTTTCCGCCGCTCTTTTCCGAGAAGGATGGCCGTCTTGAAGAGGTTGCAGTAGAGTTGGATAGCCGACGGCGTGTCGTCGTTTCCCGGGATCGGGTAGGTGATGAGGCGTGGGTCGCAGTTGGTGTCGACGATGGCGACCGTGGGTATGAGCATGTTGTTGCACTCCTTGACAGCCGGGTGCTCCTCGAACACAGAGTCGAGCGTTGACAGCAGAATCACTGTGTCGGGGAGCCGTGTGACCGTGCCGAACTGAGCCGTTGAATTGGTGAACAGGCCAGCCCTCCACCATCGGGCGTGGGCGAACTCCTGGCACGCCTTGGCCGTTTCCTCCACCATGTGGGCTGTCTGCGAGTTCAAGGCGTACTCAGGAGAATGCAGACCCGACAGAGACTGAATGAACAACAATACGTCGCTGTGCACATTTACTACATGATTTCATGACCTCACTTTCACAGCAGTGTAATTCGTACCCTGTCTATCCACACATCTACAGTCGTGAGCAACAAAAAAGGGAACACTGAACACTTGTTTAATCAACGATTACTTGTAATGAATCGATGTGATTGCGACGTGCTGAATTCCAAGAGCTACCTTTCCGCCGGATTTTAAAAAGTTATTTCACTCACTAACCTTTCCACTTGAGCTTTTGACATTACGAACACCTCTGCACTTGCCAACTGTGTTTAGCAACGACGACCTTTAAAAGGTAATTTTAGTGTTTCCTCTCATATTGCTCACGACTGTACTACAGGCAATATATTCGTAATGATGCAACCAGCTTCCAGGCTGCCCTGTCATGGTATGAGTCTGCCCATCAGGGTCATCAAGATAAGAAGCATCATATTAGCACTTACTATCACAGTCACGACAGTGCTACCTTAAAACAGTGGGCCTTCATCAATTGAGACCATCGGACTATGATTCGTGGCTCTATCAGCCGAATCATAGAGTACTGTTGATATACATTGCAGAACAGGCCTCCATTTACATATTTTTAATTGTGTATGCTGCTGGGCGAACATACAAATTAAAAAATATATATACAATGACGTGCACAACAGGTCACATATAGTTAAGGAGACATGAATCCCAGCGGAAAGCGATCGTGTCATCCTCGAATGCGTTGAAGCACTTCCAGCAAAACTGATGGGCATCCGGCGCCCTGACCTTTCAAGCGTGGTCGCCTCACTACGCAAGGACAACTTCAAGCTTCTCCAGACGGACAAAGAAGGAGGGTTTGTCATGATGACCTCTCGCGTCTACAACGAGAAGGCTGGCAGAGCCCTTCATAGCAACTTTCGGTCGGCAGAAAACTTCCACCCAGCGAAGGCGAAGAAGGAGGCTCTCAAAGCGTGCGTTGATTCTGGCCTTTCCAAACTGTCAGCTTCGCTCAAAGGCTCCAAAGAGCTGTGCCTATCCGCATTCTTCACCGTGAAGACGCACAAAGAGGGTAACCCTTTTCGAGTGATTGTCTCTGAAGTTGGCACTTGGCAGCGAAGCTTAGGTCAGTACCTGCAGAAGGGTCTTTCGTTGTTAGAAGTCAAAGACCCGTTCATCGTTCGAAGGCCCTCCGAAGTGTCAAACTTTCTGCAGCAGTCTTGCCCTCAAGGAGTGCAAGCATTCTCGATGGACATCAAAGACCTGTATTACTCGTTACCTCAGGCTGCTCTCACTGATACCTTACAAGAAGAGATCGAGAAGCACGGTCCAGTACGTTTTCAAAACGCCGTCGGCACCAGTGTAACCAGGTTTTTAGAACTTCTATTCTTTTACCTCAGCAACACGGTCGTAAGACAGGAAGGGCGATACTATGTGCAAAAAGAGGGCGTGTGCATAGGATCGTGTATTGCCCCCATCCTAAGCGACTTGCTCTTGGCAAGGTACGACATACGCTTGGAGGAAAGCCTAACGACGATACGGTGGGTGAAGATTTTTCGCTTTGTTGATGACTTCCTTGTTTTATTTGACGCGAAGCCGG